>NW_016811040.1:788005-832027 GCF_001698545.2 Rhinopithecus bieti | reverse complement strand
TCTTTGTTTACCTACTTAAGCCTCAGCAATGGCGGGCGCCCCTCCCCCAGCCTCACTGCTGCCTTGTGGTTAGATCGCAGACTGCTGTGCTAGCAATGAGGGAGGCTCCGTGGCCGTGGGACCCTCCCGGCCAGGTGTGGGTATAATCTCCTGGTGTGCCCATTTGCTTAAAGTGCAGTATTGGGGTGGGAATTACCCGATTTTCCAGGTGTTGTGTGTCTCAGTTCCCCTGGCTAGGAAAAGGGATTCCCTTCCCCCTTGTGCTTCCCAGGTGAGGCAATGCCTCGCCCTGCTTCAGCTCTCGCTGGTTGGGCTGCAGCAGCTGACCAGCACCGATTGTCCGGCACTCCCCAGTGAGATGACCCCAGTACCTCAGTTGAAAATGCAGAAATCACCGGTCTTCTGTGTCGCTCGCGCCGGGAGTTGGAGACTGGAGCTGTTCCTATTCGGCCATCTTGCTCCACCCCCACCACCCCCCCACCCCCAACAATATATGGATTTTGAAGGTATACAGACCTTCAGTCTATAGCACCAGGGTACCTGATAAGCTACTACCCACGGCCTTGCAGTAGCAATGACTCAGACCCCACACCTAAAGAAGTCAGTAGGTACTGAGGAAGGGACTTTGACTTATATCTCTGTGTTGGCCATGGAGCTGCCCATGCCTTTGATGCCTTTTTTAAAAGTAGACATCTATTAACATTTTAGAGGATATTACAAAAATTACACATATTCATTGAAGGTTTATTTATACAACATAATAAAGGTAATGATTTATGGTAACACTACAAGATTTTGGCACCTATTTTAGTCTTTCTTCAAATATTTATGTGTGTACACACACACATACACATATATACATATATATGAAGTATAAAATATATTTAATGTATACCACAATGTACTGTATATGAAATTATTTTTAACTTATTAAAGAATGTATATATGTCATAAGAGTGCAGCTCAATAAATTTTTACAAACTGAACCCACCCACATGATCGGCACCAAGATAAAGAAACAGATCGTTACCAGCACCTGTCACTGAACTAACTTTTTACCCTCAATGGGAGGACATAGCATTTACATATGTTTTCACAAAATGATTTTCAATGACCACATAGTATTCCAAAGAATACATCTGCCATAAATTGTGTTATCTGTTTTTACTGGATCTATAGTTCATTTCCAATTTTCACTAATAAAACATGCTGATGTGAATTTTCTGGCAACTATATCCTGCTCACATCACTGACTATGTCTGACATGGAATTTAAGGACCAAGATATACAGGCTTTTGATATGTGCTGCCAAATTGCCCTGGAAAGAGAAAGTACGTGCACTCTCACATCCACACCGACAGGCTTGTTTCCCCTCACTCCTGCCAGTTCTGGCTGTCATCTTTCTGTTTTGTTTGCGGGGATGGTTGTGTTTTCCTGGACCTCTCTTGGTCCTCTCCCTGGCTGTGTCCCTTTGCCCCCAGTTCTTGGGTCTGAGGAGGAACTCTATTGAGTCTGTTACCTCTACAGCTCCAGCCAGCCTGCCAGTCACATGGTGCCCTTTGAATGCCACCCCCCAGATATTTTTTTTTTTTTTAAATGTAAAGCTCATGTAAACCACTGAAGATATATTTCAGTTGAAGGAAGAAAACAGAAGCAGCAGCCGTCTCCACCACCAGGAACAAACACACTGCGCACTTTCGTCTGTGGCAAGGGTGAGGGGTCAACATGGAACTTTTCAAGCACAGGTTGTGGCAAGCTTGTCTATCCAAGTTTCCCTAAAAGTCCAAGCCTATTTCATTTTTGATTCCATCTCTCCTTCTACCCTGATATCATGTGGTCTGCCGACTACAAAAGACGATGGCGGTGGGATGGTGGGAGCACCTTTACAGCAGAGATGCATGTGCTTTCTGTCTTTGAGGCCTCCTGATGACCTTTAGCCTTTTATACTCTCTTGGAAACCCAGAAGAGAGGAATTAACTGTATAGGTTCGTGAGCTACCTGTATAGGTTCGTGAGCTACCCGTGGAGTGGGCTGGAGATCTCAGGTGGTCTTGAGAGCCAGTGGTCTCTTGCCAGAGGCAGTTTATCACATCTGCTATTCAAACTGTGTTCATGATAATTGTTCTTCTAAGATCCATGCCAACCCACCAAACAAGACTGGCATGACACCAGGGGCTTCACAAGATCTAAAATCATCGCTGGCAGAGCTGCCAAAACAACATGCAAAATCACTCCTAGAGTGCAGGGCCCTGTCGTCTTTGCCAGTCAACCTGAGTGATGCTCTCCTAAGGAGGCAGGAAGAACCTGTGGGAGTATCCCTGCATCTCCGCCTGTCAGGCCCTTGTTGAGTGTTCTCACAATGAAAGCATTTTGGCAGGTGTCTAAGAGATTATTTGCCCACGTGTTGAAACAAATCTCACCAGGATCCTACAAATCCCTCTTAAAGGAAAAGGCATCTGGCCCAGTTTTTAAACCATTGGTGATCCTTTGCAAATACTTATTCAGCTTTTATTTAAATTTGAACTAATCTTCAACAGTTGGTATTTAAACTAGAAATTTGGAAAGGAAAATTTCTACTTCATCTATAATCAGAATTGGTTTCAAAGGTGGGGCCTGCCCAAGTTTGCACACTTTGTGACACATTTTAAAAATAAATGGTTTGATCTGATTAGTAACTTCTTGTTGCTGTTCTATGCTAGTCATTCTCAAGAGTGGGCTCTGTGAACCAGCAACATAAGCATTACCTGGGAACTTGGGGGAAATGCAGAAACTCAGGGGTTGGGGCCAGCAATCTGTGTTTAACCATCAGAACCTAGACAAAAGCAAATCGCAGTGCTTTTTAAAAAACGAGTGGAAGGAGAGAATTCATATATGTATGGATTCCAGAATCAAATATGCAATGACTTATTCTGATAACTGATAAAGTGACTAGGCTGAGCTAGTGAAAAATATAAAATGCCCAGTATTTTAGACGTAATTCAGTTGTATTACTTTTATATAATAACCTAAATTGGACTGGTCGAGTATTGCCAAGAGCATTTCCCAAAATAAATCTGTAACTGCTCTAATGAAGAGATAGATATTAGGTGTTACTCACATATTTGTTGTTTATGGAAACTCAGTCATATCCATGGTAAAAAGAGTTATGTTTCCTTCTTCTCTTGGCATTGGATTCTGACAGATCCAGTTTCAAATCCTAGCCTCACTCATGAAACATTCATGTGACCACCTCACCCCCACACCCAGCTTGTTACCCTCTCAGTGCCTAGATTTCCACATCTGTAAGTAATATGGAATTCGAATATTTACCTCATTGTACTGCTGTGAAGATTAAATGAGGTGGTGCATGGAAATCTGGGCATGATGCCCAGTTCATCAAACACACCCATTTACTAATAGCCTTCCAACTACTTTGATAATGGCATTTAATTAAACAGTCTCCCCTTCCAGAAAATAAGATGCTGGTTTTTATTATTTTGCCTAAGAGCAAAGGTATTTTTTATTATTAATGTTGCCACATTCTCACAAATCCTAATTAACAGGGTAACCAAATGAGCTTAAAAGGAGATTGCAACACTGGCAGAAAGACCCAGTGTGTTGAGTAATCCTGTGTCTAAGGTGCTGAGAAGAACACAACCTTGGGAATCAGGAGGACTGAATTCTGCTCTCCCTTCTGCCTTTAAGTCCCTGGGTGACTTTAGATGAAGCTTATATCTCAGGGCCTCATGGGCAACATGTATCTCTGCCAACCACCCTCTAGTTTTGTGCCAAGAGACTCCAAGAGCAAATGTGCTTCAAAAACCAAAAGGAAGCCCAGTTGCCAGCTAAACAGTAGGGTAAGCCGTTACCTATTCAAGCTACAAGACAAAAAAACAAACAAACAAAAATGGAGAGTTTCACATAAACCCTGCTCTCAGGCAGTTATCAGTTGAAGTTATAATACAAACCCCCAAACTGAGGGGTTATCAGCACAGCTTCACACACGACTGTTATAGCGTTTGGACTGTATCTGTCATAAAAGCAATGCAAACTCCTGACGTTAAAGTTGGTGCAGATTACAGCCAACTTTGAGTATGAAAAATGGTTGTTGAAAGCCTGTAGCCAAGTAGGGAAGGGAAAACCATGGGCTCAAACAATGCAGGACAAATGTTCATCAAAAGGTTATTCCTATTGCTTTTGAGATACTGTATGTTGTTCCTGACTGGCATTTTTCCATTTGTTCTTTGCTGACATGAGCTGGTTCTTTTCAGCTGCCATGTGAAGACCAGATCATCCTCCTCAAAGGCTGCTGCATGGAGATCATGTCCCTTCGCGCTGCTGTGCGCTATGACCCAGAAAGTGAGACTTTAACCTTGAATGGGGAAATGGCAGTGACACGGGGCCAGCTGAAAAATGGGGGTCTTGGGGTGGTGTCAGACGCCATCTTTGACCTGGGCATGTCTCTGTCTTCTTTCAACCTGGATGACACTGAAGTAGCCCTCCTTCAGGCCGTCCTGCTGATGTCTTCAGGTGAGTGTGCCTAGACTCGTCAGTGGGCATCCAAAGAGCTTTTGCTTGTCTAGTGCTAATTCCAATCACTTGAGTTTTCAGTCCCCCTTTAGCTTCAGAATATAGCTCACTCTTCTTCAGTGAGAAATTGCAGACTTGCCACTGGATTGGGAACTTAAAGGGGAGTGTCAGATGTCTGATGCTTTTTGCAGTGTCCCAGGATAGAAAAAAGCCAAAGGAGCCATCTTAAAGACTCTATGAACTGATCCACCTTTGGTGGATACTCTGCAGCCCTCTTCGTAGTCTCTGGCCAAACCTGCCTCCTTCTGCTTTGGGGTATGCCAGATATGGATGTGAGTGACCACACGATTGTGTGTTAAGTTCTGTGTGTGGAAACCATGGAGGCAAGCTAGAATTTGTTCGTGGCTTAGCTACAACTGAAGTTTCAGTTATCTACTGCTAAATAGCACACCAACCCAAAACTTAGTGGCTTAAACATCCAAGATGGCTGGAGTTCAGCTGGGACATCAAACACTGGTTCAGACCTCCCTCTATGCGACCTTTCCTCCTGCAGGGTAGACTTCTTACTTAGCTGTTGATTTCCAAGAGAAAGAGTCCCAAGCACACAAAAGCAGAAGCTGCAGATCCCACGAGGCCCAGTCTCAAATCACACAGCATCACTTCATCCACATTGGATTGGCCAAAACAAGTCTGAGTGCCAGCCAGGACTCAACAGTCCCCCTGTAGATGGGAGGAGAGCACAGAATGGGCAGCCGTCTGTAAGCCACTACACATCAAACCCTTTCAGGGAAGATAGTTTTAAATAGAAGTGGTTTCAGAGTCCTCTGCATTTTCAGGGCACCCAAGTGTTGCTGTGCTTTGGCACTTGTCACTCTGCGCTGTAACTACCTGCTTCACTTGTCCACGTAAGTCCCTGTGGACTTTTTTTTTTTTTTTTTTGAGGACGTGGATATGTCTAATTTTACATCCAGCACCTAGGCCAGTGTTCAGTAGAATTCAAGAAATGTTTATTGGATAAATGGCTGAATATGTGGGTAAAATATACATCGAGAATCCTTTGTAGAGTCGCTGCTTCCTGGTTAACTCTATAGGATTTTTTTTTTTTTAAACCTGAGACAGGCTCTTGCTCTATTGCCCAGGCTGGAGTGCAGTGGTATAAACACAGCTCATCGCAGACTTGACCTGCTGGGCTCAAGAGATTCTCCTGCCTCAGCCTCTCCAGGCACACACCACCACCCCTGGCTAATTGTTTATTGTTTTGTAGAGAGAGACGGGTCTCACTTTGTTGCCCAGGTTGGTCTTGAACTCCTGGGCTCAAATGATCTTCTCACCTCAGCCTCCCGAAGTGCTGGGATTATAGGCACGAGCCACCACGCCTGGCCTAGAATTATTTTTTTAAAGCTGATCTAGAAATGTATTTACTATAGGAACTTTAGATATGGCAGACTTTTCAAAAAGAAATACTTCCTTTTATTATGGAAAATTTCAAGGGTAAGTAGATAGAATAGCATCATGAACTCCCGTGTACACTGTGGCACACAGACTCCAGACCAACCCCCCACACTCCCCACCTCCTAGTGTTCACACCCTGGATAATCTCCTGTCCTTCAGTGTGTGCAGGACCCATGCCTTGATCCTAACCAAGAGAATATGGCAAATTTGGTGTCACCCCCCATGTGATTACATTACATAATCTAAGATTCCCTCTTGCTGGCAGACTTGCTCTAGGAACTCTCCGTGCCAGCTTCATGAGGTAAACCACCATGTGGGGAAAGTTCCCATGACAGGAGCTGTAGACAACCTCTAGGGCTGAGGGTGGTCTCCAGCGACAGCCAGCAAGAAATGGGGCCCACAGTCGTTCAGGAGAATTATTCTCGGAGAAATGAAATTTATAGCTTATCCAAGCTTCTCCTCACACACTCCCTGTGTGACTTTGGGTGACCCCTACCTTCTCTGGGCTTCAGTGACCTTTAAAATGAAGAAATTAAGCTACATACACGGGAATTATATTTCTGGAGGGACTCATGGTAATTTTTTTAGCTGAGATTTTAGAGGTACAAAGACACTTTTAAATAATGTTGAATCACACCATGAGATAGCTATTTCTTTGACAGTTTTCTCTTCCTGGTAAAATCTCCTTCCAAATAAGGCAAGGAGAGAGACTCAGTGTGGTGCTAGTCTGCCTTTAACACCTCTCTAACACTTACTAACCTTCCTTTTTAACAAAGAGAGAGTGGATCTCAGGAGCAATGTTCAGCCAGAACCTTCAGCTCCAGAGTAACAAAGGCTTTTGCCATGCATCCATTTTTGTGGTTATCTTCTTATTTATGTCAAATGGATTTTTATTACTGAATAATAAGATGTTTCCTCTTTAGTGAGTCAGTTTCACAGATTATTAAGCAAATCATAGTTAAGATAGATAAAGGGAGAAGTAGGTGGAGATGGCAAAAACTGAATGTGATGCCAGACACTATCAAACACCAAAGTGAATGATTCTTCCCAGTTCTCTCATGTTGTGAGGCTGACACTGCCTGACAGCTACAGGACAACTTAATAACTTTTCACAACCCACCCTCCCTAGTGATGTGGACCCTCTTCATTAATACTGCCAGGACCAGGAAAATATTACAAGACACTGTGCATTTGGCAAATGATAGCTGCCTGTCGGAGCTCCAAGTCTCCAATTCCTCTGCAGCCTGATGTTCTAAGCCCCATGTTTTGTGTGCCATTTCAGTTACACAATATCTTAGACTTTTTCTTCAAAGACTTTTCCAAGAGCCACTACTTCTAAGTTCCTTGGTCCTGCAGTGCAAAAAGAAAAAATGAAAATGATCTGAAAGACATTCCTTTGAGAACTTTTGTCTTAAGGAGTTAAAATGGTCTTCGGTCTTTAAAATGTTTCTCTCTTCATAAACCTGTTCAGTGCAACTCAAGCATCATCAAAATGTCAATTCGTACTCGCTGTGTCATTTATGTGACCATCTCATCTTTATCTCTTTAATGCCACAAAACCCACATTGTATTTTCCCTTTGAAAGAATACATCCGAAGCCATAATATGTTGATCTTCTATCTGGATTAAAAATTAAAGGATCCTGTGGAAAATTCTTGCACACTCAAAGAAAGAGAGAAGATAAGGGAGAGGGAGAAAGGGAGAACCAGCAAATCCACAGAGCAGCTTCATCAAATATGAAGGAAAACACAAGATAAAAATGTACAAATTTCCATTTGAGCTAAATAGGGGATTCCAAAAGCCCGTATGGTTTGTTAGTTTGTTTAGACTCAGAAGGGTGAATTGAGACATTAGCCCTGATTCTTCCTTTCCAATGAAGCAGAACCCTGTTTAGATTCCTACTGATACAAACACCTCCATAATTGGACCTTTGAAGTGTGAATTCATTTGAATTGAAGAGAACTGAGCAGGGGCGTGTTGGGCCTCCTGGAGCTATTTGAAGAATTCATCCAGGTTTATAGATTATTTTCGTCACCCAAGTGTCTGCAGCCCAGCTATTCCCCAGTTGTCCAGCCTCCTTGTGTCACCCCTTTGTTTATCACTTTTGGAAACTGACTTGAGCCTCTCCCACATACTGTGGGAAGCCCAGTAGTCTATGCAGGACTTGGGAAGATTTCCTGGGCTTTCCAGGGTCCCAGTGTCCTCTCACTCCAGCTCCCACTGTAGCTGTTCTCTTCTCTGCATGGGGTGACTCTGGCACAGCTCCCCTCCCCTTTTCTTTTCATTTCAATTCCAAAATCATGACTAAAACTAGGCTGCTATGGTAGCAATTTTACTAAAGGCATAAGGAAAGGGAAAGGCCAGTTCATTGCAGCCTGGAAGACAACACAAAGTTAAACATGGTGTTTCTTGGTCCTCAAGGAAATGTCTTACTATTCCGCATTCCTCCTTTGGCCTCAGGCCTGCTGCAATGTCCCCAGTCCCTTCATATATCTCCCCTTTCTATGCATGTCCGTGCTAGTCCTCTCCCCTCTCCCAGGCAGCCAGTGAAAATTCAAAATTGTTCCCCTAATCTTGCAGAATATTTCAGCTGTCAGCCTTCTCCTCCTGTACCCTAGGAGGGAGGCATCACCTTTCACACCCAAGAAGGTGATCTGTCTAAACAGAGATATTTATCTGAACAAAGTACTGCCTCTCTTCATAGAAATGATGCCACTCCCCTGGTACCTGGTCCCTGGAGCACCAGAGTTCACGCTGCATCCATGCTTTTGGCTAAGAGGGAAGACCCTAGATCTGCCCGCCTCCCACTAAAGGCCTGGAATTGGACAAAGCAAGCCTTCCCTGTTCCATCTCTGAATCAATGTCCATCTTCTCTCTTCCCCGCAGATCGCCCGGGGCTCGCCTGTGTTGAGAGAATAGAAAAGTACCAAGATAGTTTCCTGCTGGCCTTTGAACACTATATCAATTACCGAAAACACCACGTGACACACTTTTGGCCAAAACTCCTGATGAAGGTGACAGACCTGCGGATGATAGGAGCCTGCCATGCCAGCCGCTTCCTGCACATGAAGGTGGAATGCCCCACAGAACTCTTCCCCCCTTTGTTCTTGGAAGTGTTCGAGGATTAGACTGACTGGATTCATTCTCATAATTCCTACAGCACTACTGGGTGTCATTTCATTCCATTGCCTAGCTCTTCTTTGTTTGTTTCTTTGTGTCAGGAGGGATTATTTGGGAGGGAAAAGGGAAGTAGTCCTTGGCATAGACATGGATGAAATTGCCCCTGGAATGCGGGTACTTGAAACTATTGCATTTCGTTCTCCGGTCCTTTGATGTGAATGCTCTGAAGGTTTTACGGTTGTAGAGGTGGGGTGGGGGACAATCATTAACTCACCAGCATCAAGCATCACCAGCTCCCACCCATCCCCAGTCCGAGACTCGAGTCAGCAAAATGGCACTGCAGGACACTAAAGAAGCCTTAAAACCAAGATAATACGACCACCTCCACCCAATCCTGATGTGTGCAGGGCTGAAGTTAGCAGAGTACAGACCACGTTTAGTTAGATGTGGCTTTCAGCCTTTTAGGGAAAGACTCGAACAAATTTTCATCTGTTCAAGAGCATGCTGTTTCCAGCACTCTTTATCGTCTCCTAGGAGCATAACTTGGAATGCACAGGAATATTTGTGTCCTAAAAAATCAGTTGTCCTTCCAATATCAGTTTTATACCCTTATTAGATTTAACTCAAGTTATACAAGGGTGTGACTCAAGGATGTACAGATATTGACTGATTGAGGCCAACAAGGAAAATAATTATTTTCAGTGAGCCCAGAGAAATTAGAAATCTTCACCAATGTCAGTGATTCCATGGTTTCCAAAAATTCATAGTATTACCTCACAGTAGGAAGGCTTCTTTCCCATTTAGGCTCAGAAAATACTTACAGAAATCAAACCTATTCACAGGGTGGCACCCCTTTTCTGTGGCATCTGATCTGTCATCTCCCAAGCTCCCGAACTTCTTTATCCAGGTTGTATCTTTGCTGAGCTGACAACAGATTTCTCTATGGATCAAATATTCTAATCAAGGAAAGATACGCTGAAATTTCAGTCTTCTTCCAGAGAAATTCTGAGGAGAGATTAGTGCAGCTACATTCTCAGTTGAAGGAAATGCAGTGTTCTGAGGGCCCCTTTGTGTCCCGATAGCTGGAGGATGCTTCCTTCTGGTTAGATCCTCAAGCTCCTTGCCTCATTGACAAATGTCTCCTAGTCCCCTTTTTCCCTCTGACTCTGAGGCACTAGCATAGCTTGACTATCTCTAAACAGAGACTGGCCCTGCTACTGACCCTCCTGTCCCTCTTATAGCACACCCTGACAGATACTCAATAGAAAACACCTGCAGACCATGTGCACACTTACCTTTCCTGCCCAACCTGCCTTCCCAATGGCCCATGCGAGAATAGCTTGTGCCCAGAAAACAAACAGTGACACTTCATCTCTTCAGTGTCAGAAAATGGGCATAGAATGTACCCATGCAATTGAATGTATCTCATTCTCCACTGGCATAGTAGATATAAAGTATTCCTTTGCCTACCTTTTACTGCCTTATCCTGGAAATATTGGGGAAAATAAGCCATATCAGTGAGATTTACCTAAAAACAAAGGAAGGAAAGTCACTGTGAAAACCAAGTAGATGCTTTAAGTTTGGTGGGGCATAACTGGCCCAGAAGTCTGGGTGCCTGAGTTCTAGGGCGTGCTCTGTCAGCTGGTAGATTTGTAATTCTAGGTCTTGGTTTTCTCGCCTGGTGAATAAGTCATGATCTCTAAAACCCTTCCTGTCCTTAATATTGTATGTATTTCAAGGGGAAAAAATCTGGTTCCTTTGATTTTTTTTTAACACTTAAATTCCTAACTTTATTAGACAAGAAGTATGGCCCACTTAACACTTAAGGAACATAAATTTGGTATTGACTCGAAATAATAATTTGACACAATACTAGTCAATCATTTAGAGTCCTTGGAAAAAGAAGAGGAACAGCACTGAAAATTCCAAGTGTGATTGGAAATTATCTGGGAGCGGGGAATTAAATGTTCAATGCATGAAAGCAATTGTACTGGCTTCTGGGAAAAAGGAAACAAGAACATTGCTATGGAACTTGTTACCCAAAGAAAGGAAGTAAGTGAAAAGATTTACAATTATAAGCACGAAGGTCATTGGCAGATTACCTGCTTTATCTACAGACAGATCGTTTTGGGGTTTGGTTTTGTCTAGGCAGTCTCTGGCCAGGCTCCTTAAGTGCTTGCTCTGCTAATATTTCAGCTTCCTCTCGACTCCTTGAGGAACCACGCTTTGGAAGACAAACACTTAGCCACCTCTGTGCTCCAGGGTAACCCTGAGAAGCTCTGCTGTCTGGGGCAAGCTTTCTTTCCAAAGGGAATGAGAGGAAGGCAAGCAGGCAGGGTCCTGCAGCATCAGGCCTTCTGGGGAGTTTCCTCATTTTGTTTGACAGGGTCCTCAGTACATCGGACACCCAGATTTGAATATAAGTTCAGAGCCTGATCTCAAGCTAAATCAGAATGCTTTGGGGACTAACCATGATCGAGAATTGGCCAAATGGTATAGCATATAACAGCCATCCAGCCAGCCCAAGTAAAGGAACACTTGATCCTTGGCACCTTAAATGATTGCCTTCAATAGGCAAACTGCTGGTCTGGAAATCTTGTTGAAGGCTGAATACTTCATGTGGAGTAGGACAAGCCTTAGCCCACTTCAGGTTGAAAGGAAAGGCCATAGGACTCAAAAGACAATGACTCTGAAACTAAACTCCTTCCTTCTGAAGCTGACAGAGGTACTTAGTGCATCTCAAGACTCCATCTCATAAAACTCATTTGTGAGGGATTTGCTCTAGATTTTTCTAAACATTTTTTCATCTATTGTCCAGACTTGCAAATCCAGTGTGGACCTGACGGAGACACCCTTCACACCTGCGCTCCCACCCCCTCGGCAGGGAGACGTCTCAGTAGAGGAGAACACACCCATTATGCTGGGATTCGTATTTATAAGTCACTTCCCTTTTAGGGATGAGCGGTGTGGGGTGTGTGTGCGTGCGTGAGCGTGTGCGCGTGCGTGTGCGTGTGTGGCCCTCAAGTGTACTTTGCTGTTCAATTTAGACGTGCAGTATTTCCAGAAACAATGAAAAAAGTAAGATGTTTTCTTCTTTATGATTCTGCTCAAAACACCACGTGCCGCCTCAGAGCTTTTTCTAGAGCCTCGGTCCTCAATGACGCGCTTGACGTGTTGATGCCTCAGCCCAGCGAAACCCCCTCACCTGTGCCCCGGGCGACAGCTCTTCAGTGTGCAGTGCAGGCCTGGGGTGGACTGCCAGGCCTTCGCTCTGTACCAGCAACGCCGTTCTTGTTGCTCCTCCCTGAACAGGGGTACAAGCCCTGGCCCCTCCTCGACACTAAGCCCCCCACAGACTCAGCCTCCAAGGAACCGCTGAGCACCCTCGAAGCATGTCATTGTCAGTGATACCTTTTTATTCTATGGAACTCTAACCTATTCGTGTCATATTGACCTTTTGCTGCATGAGTCATAAATTATGAAATCAGTCTTACGGTTTTTGAAATGTAGCCAGCATTTGTAAGGCTAAACCTTTTTCATGAACTGAATTTAAGTGAATACCCAAGCCACAGTTCCTCTTCAAATGGAGAGTGATGATCGACGTTTGAATCTCTTTGCCCTTTCCAACGGCTATGGCATCAGGTTCTAAAATAAGCTCGTAATTTTTCCTGTTATTTTAATAATATGGAAATATTAGCATAGTGTTTCTTTTGATAGTGATAGACTATAATCCATATTTAAATTTTATAGAGAAGAAATTTTATTGTACTGTGATGTAGATATTTATTATCCAGGTAAGGATTTGCCCGGTGTGTATTTTTTACAATTGAGACATTTTACTTTAATCTTTAAAAAAAAAAATGCGTTAAAACACACTCAAAAAAAAAAAAAAAAAGAAAAGAAAACAGACTGGGGAAAAAAGGTTTGGCCTTATCACAGAATTTTTACTGTGCTGTATAAATGTTTGCAAATGCGAAAAGTGTGCATTTATAGTATGTTTCCACATTAATTAATGCCGCCTTCAAGAGCAATATTGTGCAGGTAAAACGCTGTTTGTGGCTTTCTGTTGCACAGTTAAAGTTGACCCGCCCTATGCACAAGACAATCAAATATAAATCTGTCCTCCTCAGGATGCAGATAATACTCATGTAAATTATGGAGCACAATGTAAGACAAAAGAAGACACTTTACATATGTTTTGTTGATACAGAAATTATCAGGGCATGAATGAGCTGATGTGACATTATGCCACTTCTTTCTTTTGGTTCTCTCTTATTAACTTGGCATTTTTAATTTGACCATAGAGCCAAATTGGTTCTCCATGCTTTCCTCATAGAAAATCCTTTTTTTTTTTTTCCCCATAATGTTTTCATGCCCTGAGAATCAGAAAATACTACAGAATAGAAAAAGATTTAGTCATTGGGAGATTTGTGTTTTGCAAACAGTGTTAAGTGATATTGCTAGATGGTGATATTTTTTTCAGCCTAAAACTCTGTTGAAATCTGCGATCAAAATGTTTTAAACTATCCAAAAAAAATTTGTATATTTGGGAAAAATGGATTTTTACATAGCTTTTGTATGCAGATATAAAACTGTAATTATGAATATAGTGGGCGTAGATAAACTCATAAGCTTAAATTCTAAAAAAGAAAAAGCTTATAACAGATATATTTTCCTGTCTCTTTCTTTAAATATTATTATTTTCTACATAGGCAAAGAGTTGCCTTCACTTCTCACTTCAGCTGCTGCCAAAAGAGGGAAACAAAGATGTAAGGACATTTATTTCATAAACAGACATCTACTAGAATAAGCAAATGTACTTGAGAAGAAAGTATGGAGGGAGAGAAGAAACTAAATAAAATGCTGATGGGGGGGTTACCTCTTTGGAAGGGGCCACAGAGATGAGGGGAGGAGAGAGGTAAAGTTTTGTAGCTCAAGGACAACATTCATCTTCTCATCTCAAATTATTCAGGAATATTACTCATGGAATTATATTAATATCAGCTGCCAACTGTCAATCTCAGTTGCCCTGAACACATGTTAATTGAGATTCTTTCTATGACAAGTAACAAAAAGCTAACTCAAACTGGCTTAAGCATAAAGCTAATTATTGACTTTAATATCTGGGAAATCTAGGGTATTTGCAGACAAAAGCTTCAGACATGGCTGGATCTGGGTGCATTTACTCAGTATTCTCAGGAAGCTCCTTTCTTTATCTTATCATTCATGTAGACTTAACATTCACATGGTCTTTCACCTTATGGTGGCCTCCAATAGTTCCAGGATTAGCTTTACAGCTCCAAATATAGTGAAAAGAGAATTTCTTTTCTCCAACAATTCTAATGAAAATTCTGGCCTAATTCTCATTGGCCCAGTTTGAGTCATGTGCCCATTCCTGAGCCAATCACTGTGGTGAGGAAGACAGATGCATCATCAACCTTATCCTCAGGAATCCTGGAACTGGGTGAGGGGAAAGAAGGACAGTCAGCCTCATCTAAACTATGGACTGAGAGTTGAGGCAAGATGATTCCTCAAAGAAAATTCCAAGTCTTGCTGTTATAAGTGGAGGAGAATTGTGGGCAAGCAAAAGCAACCAATGCCCACACCAAAGGTAAATCTGAAACCACATCCCATTTCAGTACAGCAAGCGGGTCTCCTTCACACAGAGGAAGCTCAGCTCAGAGTGTTTATTTGGCCAGGACATGAACCAAATAAACACTTTCCAAAAAACAGTGTTTGATCGCATTCTTCCTGGTTCATGAAAACACCAGTCCAGGTAAGATGGGGCAAGCATCATTATTTCCCTAGGCCAGATCAGTTCATAGTACTATTTTCTGAGTTTTTCCACTCTTTATTCAAATGACTAAGTATAACCTTTATATATTTATCTCTTTTCTACATTATGTACCTCCCAACTGTATCCTAATGAACATATTTCCCTTCTCTGAGAAATTACTGGATTCATTTATTGTGGAGAGCTGGAACATATATATTCCAGCTAGGCACAGTTCTTAACCCCTTTACACAGGCAAAGCCAGAAGCTGTTGTCATGTCACAAACCAGGAAAAGTCTAATAATCTATTAAGAGAAGCAAGAAGACAAAGTTGGTTTGCTTCTCCACCCTCAAAATGACAGCTCACTCTGGTTTTATATTTAGACACTCAGGGCACTAGAGCTTTGTAAGTAAGTGGAATTAGGTTTGTGTACACAAATTCTGACACGTTAAATGTTATTTAAACCAAAGCAAAAGTTAGTAGAACTACTGAAATGCAGAATGTTACAGATACCATTTGAGCATGTATCTCAAGAGAATTCACTGACTACTTGATGAAAAGTGCCATGTAATACTCTTTAAAGACAATCTACCTACACCATACACTGATGAAATGATAAATGAAGTCTGTATCTGTATGGTGATATTGCCTGGAGGCTATATTAAAATGAGAAGAGAATTGCCTTAGCCTAGGTTCCCCAGAAAGCAAAGCTCATGCTGCAATTTTATTAGGCATTATAGCACCCGAGGAAGAAGGAGTGGAGGCAAAAGTGAATGAGGCATAGAAGAAAAGAGAATAAATATAAAGTGCATTGCTAAGTTGGCCACACTTAGTACGCAACACAACTGAGTATTCAATTGTGTAAGACCATCTTCTAGGAGGCCATATGAACTATGCTGATCTGGCACAGTGGCTCACGCCTGTAATCCCAGCACTTTGGGAGGCGCAGGCAGGTGGATCACGGTCAGGAGTTTGAGACCAGCCTGACCAATATAGTGAAACCCCGTCTCTACTAAAAATACAAAAAAAAAATTAGCCACGCATGGTGGTGCGCACCTGTAATCCCAGCTACTCAGGAGGCTGTGGCAGGAGAATCACTTGAACCCAGGAGGTGGAGGTTGCAGTGAGCCGAGTTCACACCACTACACTCCAGCCTGGGCGACAGAGCAAGACTCCATCTCAAAAAAAAAAAAACAAAAAACAAAAAACGAAAGAATTTATCTACTGGCTCTCCCATTATCAAAAATAGGGCTAACTTCCTCCATGTCTAGGTTGTATATACCTGGCCACAGAGCAGGTCCCGTGGTGCCTCATGCTTCAGGAGAGAAAGCAATCCTCATGTGGGAAAACTTGGTCTCTACTTCCACAGATGGGCATACCCCACATACACTGGTTAGCAGATCAGGTGGCAGGTGGGGTGAAGCAAGTTGCCCTGGGCCCTGGGGAGATAAGTGGAACTTGGAGGCTCTACAATTTTCTGATACAAGGGCTCCCTCAGCCAACAAGTTCTTCCAGTTGTCTGGACATGGGCTGTCAAGTTCCAAAGAGAATCATGAAGCTCAATAGACAATCAAACTTCAATTTCACTGTACCACTGGACCTGCCTGTATAGGGGCTTTTAATGTAATATAAACTGGTCATGTAAATTAATTGTCCTCTAAGTTACATTTTCTTGCAGAAAAAATTAAATACATGTAAACTAATCTTTTAATTACACTACCTTAGTTTTTCTTGTAGCTGTTTCATTTCAAGGGCAATTTTTTCTATATAAATATCTATCTGAAAGTTTTATCGAAGCCAATAAATTTTTTTTATTTTTCCATATATAACTTCACTTGGTATAGACATTTTTGGAAACAATGCGTATAAAGAGTAAAGTCAGAGGAAGTTGAAATAAACACTCCTTTTCTTTCAGGACAGACTGATAATGTCCTGTATATTTTGTTTTAAGTTTCTTGTACATAACACCAACAGCAATGAGGAAGATGCGTATAGAGTAAGACATCTTCAATTTACAAATCAGAAAATTCTTATGCCCACAAATCCCAATGGATACAGAGATATGAAAAACACTCCTTAGTTTTACCCTAAGTCCTAGAAAGAGACTGTAGTCTTATTTGTTGCAGATATTCAGGTGGGTTTGCATTCCAAGGATTTTATGATTTCTCCAATGGGAATCTTTAGCTCTAAAGAGATCTTTTAGGATATCTTTCCACTACGTAAAGTCCAAGTAGACTCTGTATAATAAGTTACATCAAAAGATGAATAACCTGCCAGGTGCAATGGCTCGTGTAACCCCAACACTTTGGGAGGCTGAGATGGGAACATCACTTGAGACCAGGAATTTGAGACCAGCCTGGACAACATAGTAAGACCCCTGTCTCTACAAAAAATTCTAAGAAAAAAATTCAACAGTCATGGTAGCATGCATCTGTAGTTAGCTACTTAGGAGGTTGAGTCAAGAGAATCCTTTGTGCCCAGTTCGGGGCTTCAGGGAGCTGTGATCATACCACTGCACTCCAGCCTGTGTGACAGAATGAGACTCTGTCTCTTAACAAATGAAAAATAAATAACAAAATAAGATGTGAGATCACCAAAGATTTTTCATTCGTGAGAATCCAGTTGAACATTTCAGAAAATTCACCTCCATTTTCCCCAGCACTTTGACAAAAGTTCCATTCATTGTTACTTTCCACTCAAGAGTCCCAGCAACCACCGCAAAGGATGTGTGAGGTGTTGGTGCTGCCTCCCAGAGTTCTTCACTATCATGTTGGAGTATGTAATAATTGCCCAACACATAATGAACACCTACTCTATATCAGGAATCATACTAGACCCTTTATATTACCGCTAATCCTCCAAACAAATATGGAAGTAGATGTTAGTATTCTCATTTGACAATAGGGACATGGGACTCAGTGTGAATAAGCAACTTATCTAAGGTGACACCATTGGCAATTGTCAGAGATTGTGGGATTCCAAGATCTATGTTCTTTTTACAATCTGCACTGAGACCAGGGTAAAGCCTTAGCCCCTTAAAAAAACAAAAAAGCAAGCCTGCTCTGGAAATGTTTGTCATTTTCCTTCCTAAAAGGTTCACCTACTCTAATGCCACAAAAAAAGTATACATTATAAAGGAAGGTTACCTGACCTCTCACTAGATTGTGTCCATTGCAAAACCACTCATTGGTGTTGCAACATAAAATGTAATTTCTCTTTGTAGGACCTATGTATAACCCAGCTGGATTCTAGATATGTCAGTCTGACAAGAGGACGTTTAGTTTGCTAAGCATTTGAGGGTCTGAGTCATCAAGTTTTTGGGGAGCCAAATTGCTCTGTATAATTGAAAAAGAATTTACAGTAATGGAGGTTGGAGGTGGGGACGGCAAGCAAACAAGATGACAGAAACACTTATGTGTCAAGATGTGACACTATGCTGTAGCTCTCTCAACTTTAGATAATCAACTTATTGGCAAATGCATGAGGCAGATGAATTTCTTGTGGAAACAAATGAAAAGAGGCATTCAGGTATCATATTTATATGGAACTGGTGAGCGCCAAAACAAAGGGATCTTAATAATATAATTATCCCAGAATGCATAGGATTCTGGGCATTACTTCATATTAACAAAGTTTTAAAGAATTGAGATAAGAGCTCTTCAAAGCAGTTTCATGTAGCTCTGAAGAGAGGACTCTCGCTGACATCTGGTAGATATGTTTACTTAAGACTGTACTTAGATGTGGGAATAAATTAGTAAATTGAAGGTTCTTGTGGAATTTTCCACAGGAAAGCAATAATAAAAGCCCAACTTTCCCGCACGACTGTAATTAAAGGAAAACAACAAGTCTTAAACAAAATATAGCAAACCAAACTCAGATACATTAGAAAGAGAACTCTTTTTATAAGATATTTGCAATATCTGAAATGTCACAGAATTAACATCAGGAATATGCAGGTAGATTTTGCACATCAACAAGAAAAATACATAAAATGCCATAGTAAAATAGAATATTCACAGAAGGAGAGGCCCAAATGGCTAACAAGTATATGAAGAGATCCCCCACCTCACGAGTAATCAGAAATATGAAAACTGACATCACTCTATACCCACAGATTAGGTAGACAGAAAATATCAAGCATTAACAGGAATGTAAAAAGATAAGAACCCCATCTCTTTCTAGTGAGAGTGTAAGTTGGTTCAGCCCGTTTTTCCTAGAGCCAGGATTCCCATTCTGGGAAAATACCCCAAGCTCTTACAGAGACCTATAGGTATAGGAATCCTGGCATCACATACTTTGCAATATTAGGGAGCTGAGTTCAGAGGAGGCAAAAGGAGACAGATACTGGGTGGAGGGATACCTACCATGGAAATCACTGCAGCATAGAAAGCATTGAAATAGACCTGCCTATTGGAGCTTGTGAAAAGAACAAAACAAAAAGATCTATAACATAATACTATTTATATAAACTGCAGACACAAAGGAATACCGTACATTTTGCATGGAATCATGTATAACCAAGGACATACATCAAGCACACCACACTGGGTGCCTGTATAGAAGAGACGAAAGGGAAAAAATGAAATAAATTGTAGCCATCATAAAATACGGAGTATGAGTATCTCAAATCCCCACACCTAAGGCCATTCCCCCACAAAAATGCCAGGTTTTAACCATCTCTTTACTATCTCTTCCCTGAGTCACCCATGTTGTAGCAGTTACTGCAAGAACATGGACATTACATGATTGGATAACAGAATGCTGGGTGAGAAGCACAATCTATGGCCTTGGAGCCAGGAAGATGACATTAAAAATGGCCTGAAGATGACATGGGAAGAAAAGAGAGAAAAAAAATAGAAAGCAGTAGACAGTCCTGGTTGATAGATGGTCTTCTAGCAGCAGAATCTATTTTTCCAATCAACAATATTGAATGTGAAACTCCAATACGCAAGAGAGAAAAGGCTATTCAGCCACGCCAAAGTCCCCAAAGTAAATCTGTCTTTAGGGATCCCTAAATCTCCAGTAGACTTCTGGAAACCTCTGATCTAGGAATTCTCATATGTTTAAGCCAAGTCTAGGTGCTGAGTGTATGAGTCAACTTTATTTAAAGGGCCAGAGTAGAGCCACTAAATCTCCTTTGCATCATCACCAGTCTACAGAGACACTGGCCCTAAGGCTATGCTGCCTGGGACAAGGATGGGGAAACCTGAGAGACAGTCTTTGCTGCCACTACTCCTACTTTATCCTCTGAAATCAAATTGACAAATGTATTTCATTTTTACAGGCCTGGTATTGAATGTTCAGTTTGTTTGTGTCATGCATGTGGGTTAAGCAAGTTTAAACTAAACTATCTCTGTCTCTTCCCAGTTTCCCCCAGTTCAGAGGCTTATGAACCAGTACCCAACCCATTTCATATGGGGAATGACCCAAGGAATTGGGAACAGTTAGTCTGTGGAAGACTTGAAATGGCATTCTAGCTCACACCCAAGCTAGCTGCCAGGTGGAACAGAAAATCAATTTGTTCCATGCTGCTTCCAAAGAGTATAGCCAGGATTAATGAATGAATAAATGGATACTACTCAGAAGTCAATATCAGCTCAAAAGAAGGAAGAATTATATCACACTTAACTGCCTACAAATGGACATAATGAGTTCCCCCATCACTCAAGGTGTTCAAGCAAAGACTGAAATATCATGACAACAAGGTTGTAAGAAGGCTGGAACCTCAAATAAATGACCTCTCAGATCTGCTTCAGTCCCAGGTTGTAGCATGACCATGACCGTGTCCTCAGGGATCAGCTTTTAGGCTGTCCCTGCTGCTGTATTTTAACTTCTCTACAAGGAAATGTGTGAGATTAACCTCAGTTAGATTTGACTTCTGGTGCCACTTACTTTGAATGTATAATCATTCCCTGCAAAAGCAGATGAGCCAGTAAAATAGTCTCCCATCTGCCTCTCCATGTTTTTTTTTTAATAACCATTCCACTAGCTCCTGAGAAAACCTTCTCTGTGCAGCCATGAATCAGACAAGCTGATTTGAAACCATTATCAGAGAGAATGATGTGCCAGAGTCAAAGAGCAACTCTAAAGTGAGAAAAAATATAGAAAATAAATTCTAGGATAGTCTGATACACTGGGGACATTTCTTCGCCATTGGTTCATTAGAATGATGTCAAAAACCACAGTAGTTATTGAGTCTCCACCATAAAATGAATCTCAATTTAATTGCCTCTGGTTGAGAATCTGCACATGGGTTGTTTGCTCAGGCATGAATTTATTTTGACTAAAATTAGTCTTAATCAGCTTGGCTGACTAATGATATAGCCCAAAAGCACAGCCAGTGGGCAGTTTGAGAGGCTTCGCTGACAATTCATGTATCAGAGACAAATAGAACTTTTAAAACATGTTCTGCAAGGAGTTAATTCTTCTTCCACATTTCAGACCACTTTCATTCAGTGCCATGGTCATTCATCATGGAAAGGTATCTGGGGAATGAAAAGTGCACTTTGACAGAGTGCTGCCTTAAAATAGTCAGGGTAAGGGGATTGTATTTTGCTGTTCTTCTTATAAGATCTCGGCTACTCCTGCGTGGGCGCCTCATGAAGCTTTAGAGCTAAGAAACTGGCTTATTTTGAATGTCTATCAGAAATGGGCATAATTAGATTCTGACCACTTTAAATTACTGTGGATTAGAAGCAAAACTAAAAATGTGCTGGTGCAACTTCTTCCTCCAAAATAGTGATTACGAGTCACATATTTACAAGGATTGATGACATCCAGTTTGTCATAAAAACATTGCAAATGCAATCAGTTTCATCATCTCTAGAAATCCTTTCATTCCACATCCAAGTGCAGCTTCTTTCTCTCCAAAAATAAAACCATATTTCTCCCTGAAAAAACAAAATGCACAAATACATCTGATACAGACAGGGATATTGGGGCAAGAGTGGTAAGGCAAAGGAAGTGCCATGATTCCAAAAGGCATGGTGTCCGTGGCATACAAAAATAAAACCACTGACTCCAGAGAGTCAAAGCCAGTATATCTTTAACTTGAACCCAAGTATCTCTGAGTTTCTGAGAACTTATTCCCAGATGTTAACAAAATGTTTATTAAAAATTTTTTTAATCTCATTTCATTCCAAAGTAATTTTTTAAACTTACATATATTTTTGCTATTGTGAACAGTGCTGCAATAAACATACGTGTGCATGTGTCTTTATAGTAGAATGATTTATAATCCTTTGGGTCTATACCCAGTAATGGGATTGCTGGGTCAAATGGTATTTCTGGTTCTAGATCCTTGAGGAATTGCCACACTGTCTTCCACAAGGGTTGAACTAATTTACACTCCCGCCAATTGTGTAAAAGCATTCCTATTTCACATCCTCTCCAGCATCTGTTGTTTCCTAACTTTGTAATGATCGCCATTCTAGCTGGCATGAAATGATATCTCATTGTGGTTTTGATTTGCATTTCTCTAATGACCAGTGATGATGAGACAGGGATGAAACTGGAAACCATCATTCTCAGCAAACTAAGACAGAAACAGAAAACCAAACACCGCAAGTTCTCACTCACAAGTTGGAGTTGNCATTTCATTCCAAAGTAATTTTTTAAACTTACATATATTTTTGCTATTGTGAACAGTGCTGCAATAAACATACGTGTGCATGTGTCTTTATAGTAGAATGATTTATAATCCTTTGGGTCTATACCCAGTAATGGGATTGCTGGGTCAAATGGTATTTCTGGTTCTAGATCCTTGAGGAATTGCCACACTGTCTTCCACAAGGGTTGAACTAATTTACACTCCCGCCAATTGTGTAAAAGCATTCCTATTTCACATCCTCTCCAGCATCTGTTGTTTCCTAACTTTGTAATGATCGCCATTCTAGCTGGCATGAAATGATATCTCATTGTGGTTTTGATTTGCATTTCTCTAATGACCAGTGATGATGAGACAGGGATGAAACTGGAAACCATCATTCTCAGCAAACTAAGACAGAAACAGAAAACCAAACACCGCAAGTTCTCACTCACAAGTTGGAGTTGAACAATGAGAACACATGGACACAGGGAGGGGAACATCACACACCGGGGCCTCTCAGGGGATGGGGAGCTAGGGGAGGGATAGCATTAGGAGAAATACCTAATGTAGGTGACGGGTTGATGGGTGCAGCAAACCACCGTGGCATGTGTATGCGTATGTAACAAACCTGCACGTTCTGTACACATATCCCAGAACTTAAAGTATAATTTTTAAAAACTTACATATATTTTTAATCATCTAGATCAACTCAAAACCAAATAAATTTCAATCATTCATTTGTATTCAGGTTTACAGTGCCTAAAATAATAATAATTACCTGCCTTTAACTGTTGCAAGCTAGTGAGGACAAAAGAAAAGCAGACAATATATAAATGATACAGTTCACACCCAAACCCACAGAATCTGGCTCACTGGTTCCATGGAAGGTTAGTAATCAATAAGAGAAAAGAGGTGGGCAACTTCAGTTATCACAACTGAGGATACTGTTCAGGACTTCCCAAATTTGAGGCATCTAACAACCACCTGAGGCATTTGGCACACATACAAGCACATTTTTAAAACGAGATATATTACACTTACAATAATGTTTTTCAATTTATAAATTAAAACAGCATAGTTGTTTTGTCAATGAGAGAAGCTATTGTTTGAGATCTTTCCCCAGGTGTCTTTATCTACCTTGATGATGGATAGCTTGTGCTGTAGGTGAGATTCTTCTAGAACAAGGCAAATTTTCTTGCCTGAGACTAGAAAACATTATCTTGACTATTGAAGGGAGAAGGAAAGTAAAAGAAACTTCAGTTAAGTATGAGGCAATTTGAGAGTGAAGAAGACTTGGACTCCCATTCTGGGGCTGAGGCTATGAAGACAGCAAGACCCCATAAAAGAAATGGACGTGTGATGTATGAGTTCTCCAAGCCTCAGAGTAACAAGGACATGGCAGGATAATTTCATGATGTTGAGGCCCAAAGTAGCCTGAGTTTAGATTACAACCATAAAATTTCCCATAGCTCAATTTGATAGAGAAATAATAGAATCGTCATGTGCACAGGACCATAAGAATTGTCCAAAAATTGGCTGAGAGAAAGAGAAAACTTCACATGAAAGAGCTTGCAGTCAGGAATAAGGAACAAAGCTGGACCCTGAGTGGATCAACAGGGGAAGACAACGTCTCAGCTGATGCCAATGTGGGCTGTGGACTGACGACATTACAGACTGCCTGTCCTCACCCATGACTTGACACCATAAGGAAATTATTCCCAGATTTTAACATGCATCAAAACTATCTAGAAAGCTTGTTATCACAGATTCCTGGGCCCCAGCCACACAGCTCCTGATTCAGCAGGCCTGGGGTGGAGAGTGAGTATCTGCATTTCTGAGAAGTTCTCAGGTGATACTGACGTTGCAGCTCTGGGAACCACACTTGGAGAATCGCTGTTCTGTTGCATCCTAACCCCCTGACTTACATGAAACTCAGATAGAAGAAGGAAATCCCAGAACAATGGAGCTCATGCTGGGAGTATATTGATGGGAAGATAAAGATTTACATTTCTCATACACCTGTGCATGGGGACTAAGGTTTGTGCCTATTCTGGAGATATGAGCAAATGGCTTTGCAAATCTCTATTTGATTATTTTCTCTTCTGGAAAGCATCACTTCCCTATTTCACTACAACACTGAATGTGATTATTAAATATACCCAATAACATAGTGATGTATTTCTTCAACATTTAATGAAAAAAGGTCATTAAGTGTTAAAACCCACTGTCCAGTATAAAATATTTTAAATAAATTATAGACAAGATAACAATGCTTCTAAAATACATTCTAGCAAGTCATTTATCCGCTCAATATTCCCCTGATGCTTCCTGCTTACCTAAGATCTTCAGGCCCTCAAGCTGTGGCCTGCAAGGCTGTACAGGGCCTGGGGCACAGCTAACCCCCTGTCCTCTTTCCCTATGCTCCCAGCTCACTCACTCTGCCCTGGCTACACTGAACTATCTTCTGTTCCTTGAAAAGCCCAAGGACGTTCACACTTCAGAATTATGTGTTCTGTTCCCTCTGCCTGAAATAGCAGCCCCTGAGCCCCTTCCATCCTTTCCATCAGGCCTCCACTCAAATAGCACCTTATCAGGAAGGATTTTCCCCTTCACCTGCAAAAACAGCTCCCTTCACCTTCATCTTCCTTCACTCTCCGTCTGCTCTAACCAGATCTGTTATTCTTCCCATCACTTATCATGACCTGATATATTTCATATTTTAGTTGTTTTTATCTTTTGTCTACTAGAACGTAAACTCCATGAAAGAGGAAATTTGCTTTGTTTACTGCTATATCCCCTGGAAGCATCTGGCACATACCCTCACTCAGTAAATAACTGTGAAATGAACGAACAGAAAGAAAGGTCCAGCAGGTCCAAGGTACCAACAACCCTATGCCTACCAACACCCAAAGAGGCCTGCAGGAAAACAGCCTGACCAGCATGGCAGCCCCAATTGTTTCTGCATGCCCACCTTCCCCTTTCTCTTTCACCACCAAACACCCACCCACCTGCACTAAGGAAGAACTACTCATGTGCCGTTTGCAAGAAAGAAAGGAGGCAACAACCCAGGGTGAAGTGAACTGCAAATTGGAAAGCCAGGGACAAGGAGAGAATTCTTGTTCCACCTGAAGTAACCCACCTTCAGGTGAGAATGCAAAAGAACCGCCTGTAAGTCCATGGCCCCAGGATAGCCATGGCGACATGAGTGGATAGACATCCTTCCCGACATTTTTATATAAATAATACACAGGCATATTAATCAGTGTTTCAACTTTCAAAGTAGACCTGGTTCCAGACAAAGATCTCTAGGAATTCATTCATAAGGAATATAAAATCTCAAAATTAGATCAATAGAAGAGACAGGAATGGGGCGAGTGAAAGGGGTTACACTTAAATATTTTCCATAGGCTTTCTGGAAGCTGAGAATTTCCCTGCTCCAAAGCCCACAACCATAATTGCTTTTGGTAAGTAATGTGTTAAGTAATGTCAAAGGGGTCACATTTTTTTTCATTCTCAGCTTTTATCAGAAACACGGAAGTGCCACAATTGAACCCTCCATTATCACCATCTTCCTTGGAGACGTTTGAGAACTTAGTGAGTTTATCCTTTTGTATGAGCAGAGAGTTCAAATGGAAAGAATTTTTCCAATGAATCACATTAACATTTATTCCAAGTGTCTTTTTACATTTGCACCTTTAAAAAAGAGATTGAGTTTTTCAGAATCAAAATGTATCTTCTTCCTTAATACAGTGATAAATTCCCACTGAAGCTGCCCAGATTATACTTCAATGAAACCAAAGATCCAGAGAAGCTGCAGAAAAGAGATTGAAGTGACTTTCAATTTAAAGTGATTAGGAGTTCAAAAAAGGCAGCTTTTCTGAATGTCAAAGTTCTACAGACTCTCAAGTTTTGAATTTGGAAATTTAGAACACTGTTGTGTTAAGTGGCACTGAGATATTCCACATATGAACATATTCTTAACTTTTCTACTCCTTTCTCTGTGTGTTCTCCATCCATTCCTACCACAGAGGCAGATACATAGATGGTTTTCAGTAATATATGTAAATGAATAGATGAATACATATCTTTGCATACCCATCAGAAATCTCAGCACCTTCTGGAAGTTTTTTAATATTAAGTTTGCATTTGTTACCATATGTGAATCATAATAAAAGACCGATGTGATATAATTATTTTTCCAAGAGCCCTCCCAGTGGACAGCAACATATGGTAAAAAGATCATGGGTTTCAGAATATAGATATGGATTTGAATCCTGGTCTCACTACCCCTTGTTTCCTTACATTAGCCGTTTAACTTTCTTTTACCTCAACTTTCCTGTTTGTGAAATAGGAATAATAGTACCTATTTTGTGTTGGGAGAGACAGTTCTCTCCATGGATCTCTCAAGCCCATATGCAGTGCGCAGGGTATGCCAAGAATGCAAGGCCCTGTGTACTCTTGACCCAAGCTATTTGTCAGGGTTGTGCTTGCAGTGAGCAACTTGGGGGACAAAGTAATGTCTCCCGCCCTGGAACAAAGAACACAACTACTTACTACTTGCTATAAAAGTAGTAGATTCTCCAAGTTCAATGTTCCTTGGCTATGACACAAACCCACTGTGGGTATAGTATACCTCTGGACCTGTGTCAGCTTACCCTTTGAATCTTAGTAGCAAAGGGAGCTGATGCTGATGCTCTTTGCTGTGATGGTGAGCAATAAAGTTCTTTGTCTCTGACCGAGGAGTCTCAGGTCTTCGGCTAGCATCAGAAACAAGAGACTAATAATTGCTGGAAAATACATTTTAAACATTAATAGGTTAATTTATTAGCTTGTAAGTAGGGTAAAAGAAAACCCCTCACCTGACATTTTACAGAGCTGTTGAAAGGCTAGATGCAGTAGCCTAAATAAAATATCTGGCACTGAATAGGGACTAAACAAACACACACACACACAATTTTCCTTTAGCATCTCATTTAAATTTCCTTAACTATCTTAGATAAATAGTTCTTGACAAAATCATGATGGCAGCCAGGCACAGTGGTTCACGCCTGTAATCCCAGTACTTTGGGAGTCAGAGGTGGGTGGATCACCTGAGGTCAGGAGTTTGAGACCAGCCTGACCAATATGGTGAAACCCCATCTCTACTAAAAATACAAAAATTAGCCTGGCATGGTGGCGTGCACCTGTAGTCCCGGCTACTCAGGAGGCTGAAGCAGGAAAATCGCTTGAACCTGAAAGGTGGGGGTTGCAGTGAGCCAAGATCGCGCCACTGCACTCCAGCCTGGGTGACAGAGCAAGACTCTGTCTCAAAAAAAAAAAAAATTATGATGTCAGGAGGGTTGTTCCTTCCTTTACCTTTCCCATATAATGTCTCAAATCTGTCCCACAGGGAGTGGTAAAGTAACCGAATTCTCCACAAGGACTTATAGCAGTTACCTCTCTGGAGGTATAAGTGCATGTAATAGGGGAAAACTGAAGAAGATGCAAGCCATGGGTCTCTAATAATGAAATTTCAAACACTGGGTGAGAGTGTATTTGGGGGCAGGAGACCACATCTATACTCTTCAAACTCCAACACAACTTGCCATATTCATTACCCTTCCATCCTGACACTGGATCCTCTGAAGTTTACTTCGCATTAGGGAAGGGGAAGGAAGGAAATTTTAGAAACAGAGTTTATGCCAAAATACAAAATCATTTTCTGATAACTGAGAAGATCTATGTGATGCAAAAGAATGTACCAAAACAGACTCTTCACCAGATGCTTGTAACCTGGTCTTTACCTCCAAACATACCTAGAAACAAAAAGCTGCCTTGCTCTCTGCATTAGTTTTCTATTTCTGCTATAACAAATCACCACAAACTTGGTGGCTCAACAACACAAATTTGTTGTCTGACAGTTCTGTAGATCAAAAGTCCAACACAGGTCACATTAGGCTAAAATCAAAGTGTCAGCAGGGCTGGTGCCTCTGTGGAAGCCCTAGGACAGAATCTGTCTCCTTGCCCTTTCTAGCTTCTAGAGACTGTGCTCATTTCTTAGCTCCTGGTCCCTTTTCCCCATTCCTGGCAGGTCAAGCTCTTCTCACACTACCATCTCTCTGGTTTGCCATAGCCAGAAAAGATTCTCAGCTTTTAAGAACTCCTTTGATGACATTGGGCCCACGGGGATAATCTAGGATAAGCTCCCAATCTCAAGGTCCTTAACCTTAATCATATCTGCAAAGACCCTTTTGCTAGATAAGGTAACATATTCACATGCTGGGAAAAGGGGGATGATTAAGATGTAGAATAATTAGGACTAATTGGGACTTGGAGGGGCATTCTTCTGCTGACCACACTTGGCTTCTAGAAGCCTACTGAGATTGACTCATTCCCAAAGATGTTCAACTTGACCATTTCTCAAGAGCATTGAAATGGTTCTAAAGGTAAAACATTTCTACCATGGTGAGGCAAATGAACAGTGCCCAGTAATAGGGCATCTTTAATTTTTGTTTTAATTTCTACACATTACCAGAAAAAAAATAATTACAGGAATGTTTTTGAGATTCTAAAGGAAGCCACTCAGTGCCAGTAACCATGGTGATGGAAATTCTGAGAAGAATGTTAACTTCCATTATGTGAAAGCAGATGAAACCAAAGCCTTGGCCCACACAGCAAACCTTTGGGTAGCAACGTGTTCTAGAAAAATGGAGCCTGAAGAGTCCAGATTGTTTTTTCTTGAAATATCAAGCAAGTCTGAAATGATTACTACCCATGAGATATTTTTTTTAATGGTGTTAGGTTTGGGGGTGTGTTAGATTGTTTTGCATTGCTATAAATGAATACCTGAGGCTGAGGAATTGGTAAAGAAAAGAGGTTTATTTGGCTCACATTTCTGCCTGGCGCTGGCGTAGTTGGCTTCTAGTGAGGCTTCATGAAGCTTTCACTCATGGTAGAAGGCAAGGTGGGAGCAGGCATGTCACATGGCAAAAGCGGGGAGCAAGAGAGAGGGAAGGAGGTGCCAGGCTCTTTTAAATTCTAAACTAACAGCAAGAACTCACTCATTCCCATGAGGAAGGCACCAGGCCATTCATGAGGGATCCTCCCTCATGACCCAAACAGCCACCACTAGGCCCTACCTCCAATTCTGGGGATCACATTCCAACATAAGATTCAGAGGGTGAAAACATTCAAAGTCTACCAGGAGGTGATGAAAGTGATATGACAACGTGAGGTTTATGTTACCTGGAAGGTAGCGGGAGGCAGAGCAGATGGTGGGAAGAAGAAAAGTGTGTATGTACCTTGGAGATAACGCTCACAGGAAAATCTGTTCATTCAAAAATATTTATTGAGCACCTCTGTATGAGAAAAGGCACTGTGTTAGGTGCTCTGGACTTGAGGATGAATTAATCAAGAAGCCTCTCCTGAGGGAATTTGCACTCTAATATTGAAGATAAGAAACAAATCATTCTTTGAGCGTAGGAGATGAACAGAACTCTCAAGAGCAGTGCTTCTCAAACTTTGTTGCCTATATGTCTTGTTAAAATGCAGATTCAGTATGTCCAGGGTGAGGCCTGAGATTCTACGTTTTTAACAAGCTCCCAAACAATGATAGTGCCAGCGCTGCCAGTCACAGGACCATGCTTTCAGTAGCCAAGATCTAGAGCAGCATTTCTTATACCTCATTGTGCTTGAGAATCACATGGGGAAATTGCACAAACGAAAGACGCCCAGGGCTCCTCCCACATATTTTGGTTATAATTAGCTACAGTGAGATTCTGGCAACAGTATGTTGTGAAAGCTTCCATTATGATTTTAATATGTAGCTAAAGACTGAGTACTGGTAACACAAAGCATTATAGCTGTTGAAAAATCTTGGTTGTTGGTTCTAAAAATGTGGGTCCCAGACCTACAATATCAGTAATCGTGGGGAAACTGGTCAGAAATGTAAATTCCTGGGCCCTGCCCCAGGCCTACTGAATCAGAAACTCTGGGGTGGGGCAAAAAAAAAAAAAAACTGTTTCAACACACTTTCCACATGATTCCAATGTGCAATCAAGTTTGAGACCCAGCAATCTACGGCAGCTGTTCCACACAGAGATGCACATTCGAATCAGCTGGAGTGTTTCAAACACACAGCTGTCCTTGCCTCGCTGTGGTGGAGTCCTGACTGAGATATTATTGAAAACATCCACAAGTAGCTCAGATGTGGCCCCAGACCAAGAACCACTGATGGAGGGTGTTGCCCAGAAAAATCATCCCCTTCTCTTCTCATTCATTTATTCATTTCTTCAACACATTTCACAGAGCAACTACCTAGTCCTCGGCATCAAAGAGCCCTCACTCATTTATAGAAGAAGACTAAAGAGCTTGGAAGTAGGGAGCAACACAAAATGGGGAGTAGACAAAGTATTAGGTATCAGCACAGAGATAAAAGACTCTGAACAGAGAGGACGGATCCAAGGGGGACAGCCTGGAAGCTGGGGACCCAGCTGGAGGCCAGCACAATCGCCTGGGTGAGAGGTGAGCCCTCCCTCCTCGAGAGGTGAGCCCTTCAGAGGAAGAGATGAGAAAAGGAGACCCAGGACTCATTACCGGCGGCTCTGGCTTGCTGTTCCATGGGCAGCCCTTTCTACCTGTGATCAATACATGCCTATTTAGCAGCATACTCACTCTGTCTCTCATTCTAGACCGTGCTTCTGCCCAGAGTTAATCAGGTTTTGAATGTCGGCATCCTGTCATTTCATCATCTGCAGATTCAGTGACCAGAGAGGAGGAAACACAGGGAAGCTTTATATTAATAAAGGCGTCGCGTTGAATATTCCTAAGGAACAGTCAAAAGTAAGCAGTTCATGTGCTTCTTTTCTGGTGACAATAATAGATTGGGCCCCATGCCTTCCCAGAGCTCCCGATAAGCAATTGGATCCAGTCTCCACTCCAGAACCTGAATGGACTGTTTGCTCAATACAGCTACTGCCAGCCAGTCAGCTTCATGGGACATGTGCCAAGAGGTCTTCCATTCCATTCTATCTTGAATAAACAAATTAGAGTCCCAACAAAAACTCTTCCAATGAGCCCTTTACTGAGCTAAATTCAACATACATCATAATCTAGGAGGAGGCACCAGAATGGAAAACTACTTTAAGTCACAGAAGCTAAAGGAGCAATTGTAAGTGTTTTCTACAAAGTATATATGCAGGATCAGCAGGCATGGGAAATGCACACCAGCCCCTGAGGGATTCTGGGCTGCCAGTGCATGAAGGCAGACTCAAGACTGTGGATTCTGGAAGAGGAATCCGCTTGAGAGAACATCTAATTCAAAATGCATCCATATATGGCTTAAAAGTCATCCAGGTTGTCATATCAGTGTAATGATTATTCACTAGAACCAAGAGCGTTTATATTTTGAAGATCAGAACAAGATTCCCAGCAAAACAGTAAGGGAGCATTTCAGGGAGCAGTGGGAATATGTGTGGAATGAAGCCAAATTATAAAGTCATTATTAGGATGGCTCACACCTGTGGTCCCAACACTTTGGAAGGCCAAGGCAGGAAGAGCCCATGAGCCCATGAGCCCAGGAGTTCAAGTTCAGCCAGAGCAACCATCAGGCTGAGGCAGGAGCGTCACTTGACCCAGGCAGGTCGATGCTGCAGTGAGCTGTCGCAGCACCACTGCACTTCAGCCTGGACAACAGAGTAAGACCTTGTCTCAAAAAAAAAAAAAAGTCATTACTTTAAAGGGCTTCCAAAGTCTATACAGAATGAACTGCAAGCAGCTCAAGGAATTACAAATGGAGCTCCATGTATTTATGCAAATGTTGAGGGCATATATTCATTTCAAAGAGTGTTTGGATCCTGCTGTATTATCAATGCCTGTCAGTATAATATAATGTTTAACACTATCTGGGTTTGAGTCCTGATTGCTACTAATTGACATGAGACCCTATGCAAGGTCCTCACTCTTCTCATCTATAAAATGGGAATAATAATAATAGTAACATCTACATCCTAAAGATTATTGAGGCCGGGCATGGTGGCTCACTCCTGTAATTCCAGCACTTTGGGGGGTTGAGGCGGGTGAATCACCTGAGGTCAGGAGTTCAAGATCAGCCTGGTCAACATGGCAAAACTCCATCTCTACTAAAAATACAAAAGTTAGCTGGGCGTGGATTACAGGCAGGTACTTGGAATCCCAGTTACTCAGAAGGCTGAGACAGGAGAATCGCTTGTACCTAGGAGGTGTAGATTGCAGTGAGCCGAGACCACACCACTGCACTCCAACCTGGGTGACAAAGCGAGACTCGGTCTCAAAAAAGATATATATATATTATTGAGACAATGTATTAATAGATAAGGTTATTAACACTGTATTGGACACACTATAAATACTCAATAAACTTTGTCTATTATTATTGTCCTTTCCAGGAAACTAGGGTTCTCAGCGTGTTCATGGAGGAGGATTACATGGGTCAGGGTAACACTAAAGACAATTTGTCAAGACATAGTGAACACAGTAAATTCTTCACTTAAGCTATACTGGTATTCAATGCCTGAACTCAATCAATTCCTTACTCTTTGAATATTAGAAAATAGCTGAGGGACTGCATTTTGATGATGTTGATCATGGAATCAGAAGAGACTAAATTCATGGAAAGACTTTCAGAAATTCCAATTGTTCATAAAATTATATAACTGAGTAAAAAATTAGAAATATAACATTGAGACTTGCAACAGAACCTGGTTAGACTTCCACATCAATTCTACTTCATCTTCCAAAAAAAGGCTTTCAGAGTCATTTTCAATAAAAATTAAATTTACTGAAGAAAATAATTTAAGCAGTTATATGAATTAACAAATGTTAAAGCCATAAGATTGTACAATTACCTTAATGCTGTCTATACTGGCCAAATAATTACAAAAAAAAAATTCCTTTTATTTATTCCATTGGCCTAGCTCATTTGTTAGAATATCCATGATAATCTCCTATAGCCTTCTTACCTACAGATTTTATGAACCTAGGAAACCTAGATTCTATCTAAAAAGATTGAACTCACAGAGGCAGAAAGTAGAATGGAGATTACCAGAGGCTAGTAGGTAGGGACAGTGGGGACAGGATGGGGAGATGTTGGTCAAATGGTAAGAAGTTTTAGTCAGACAAGAGGAATACGTTCTGGAGTTCTATTGCACAGCGTAGTGACTACAGTTAATCCTGTATTACATACTCAAAAACTGCTAAGACAGTAGATTTTAAATCACCACAAAAAGTAAGTATATGTGGTGGTGAAAACGTTAATTAGCTTGATTTAATCATTTCACAGTGTATATATGTATCAAAACATCATGTTGTATACCGTAAATGCAAACAATTTGTATTTGTCAATTACAAAATAAAACATAAACCTAATTTTATTTTATATACAAAATTAAACAACTGGGAATTTCAGAAGCAACATAATTTATATCTATCTAATAGGAGTTGCAGATAGGAAAAAAGATTGAATAAGAATGAGGAATAATGCCAATAAATAAACAGAAAAAGTTTTTCAAAATACATGTTTTCAAATTGAAAGAGCAGGTAAAGTATCAAGAAAGACGAAAAAAAAAAAGAAGACCAACATCTAGAATCCTGAGGTGACATTTCAGAAAATCAAAGATAAAAACAAAATCCTAAAACTTCCAAAGAAAATAAAAAAACGGCCGGGCGTGGTGGCTCAAGCCTGTAATCCCAGCACTTTGGGAGGCCAAGATGGGCAGATCACGAGGTCAGGAGATAGAGACCATCCTGGCTAACCCAGTGAAACCCCGTCTCTACTAAAAAAATACAAAAAACTAGCCAGGCGAGGTGGCGGGCGCCTGTAGTCCCAGCTACTCGGGAGGCTGAGGCAGGAGCCTCAGCAAACCCGGGAGGCGGAGCTTGCAATGAGCTGAGATCAGGCCACTGCACTCCAGCCTGGGTGACAGAGCGAGACTCCGTCTCAAAAAAAAAAAAAGAAAAGAAAAGAAATAAACATATAGATAGATAAGCAAATAAATAAACACATGTCAATCAGATGGTATTGCATTTCTCACTAGTAATATTAGGAGCAGAAAGACAAGAAAACAATATCTTGAAATTATTTAAAACTTATAATTATTAATTGATCTTTCAAGAATGAGAGAAAAATAAATATTTTCCAATATTCAAAGACTCAGAAAGTCTGTGATTCATGAGCCCTTTCTGAAACAGATGTATAGACAGCATGCCTAGAGGAAAACAGAACAGGAACAAAAAATGAACCTAAAAGATGATGCAGAATAACAGCAATCCGGAATCCCTCACCGCATGAGGGGTAATGAGGAAAGCATCAGAGGAAAGAAAGTAAAGAAAGGCACATGGCAGAGTTTTTTAATTGTTTGAGAGACAGAAACAGATATTCAATCAGAGAAATGTATAATTTAATGTGTGTGTTAGCAGGTTTTACTGGTTTTTTTACACAGTAGTAAATAGAAAGGTAGGCGTATATAACCTTAGGAAATCTTTCTGAAGCAATACACTAGCAACGGAAGCCATAAAAAAAAAAATAGACTGACAAATTTGGGTACGTAAGAATTTAAAACTCTTACGGGACAACAAAACTTCTAACAATGTTAATTTGGCAAGGAAGAGATAAGCTTCAGACTTGGAAAAAATATTTGCAAATCACATATCTGACAATTTGTATCCAGAATAGATAAAGAACTCTTAAAAATCAATAGTAAGAAATAAAACAACCCTATTTTTTAATGACCAAATTACTTAACAAATACTTCACCAAAGAGGGTATGCAGATGGCAAACAGGCACATGAAAAAATGTTCTACGTCATTAAACATTAGAGAAATGCACATTAAAATCACAGGAAGATGCCACTGCACTCTTCATTAGAGGAGCAAAATACAAAATACAACACCAGATGTTGAGTAGATGTAGTGCAACTGGAACCCATTCAGTGAAGAAGGGAGTGAAAAAATGGTAAAGATACTTTGGAAAACAGTTTGACAGTTTCTTATAAAGTTAAATGCACACTTAACAAATGACCTAGTAATTTCACTCCAAAGTACCCATAAGAAACAAAAATTTACTTTACCCAAAAACCTATACCTTGTGATTCATAGCAACAGTTGTCATAATAGCCAAAACCTAGACACAACATAAATGTCCATCAACACTAGAATAGATAAGGAAATGGCTGGGTGCCGTGGTTCATGCCTGTAATCCCAGTGCTTTGGGAGGCCGAGGTGGGAGGATCACTTGAGGCCAGTAGTTCAAGGCCAGCCTGAACAACATATTGAAACCCCCCCCCTCTCTACAAGAGAGAAAAAGAATAGATAAGGAAATTATGATATATTTACACGTAGAATACTAGACAGCAATGAGCAGAAATTGCCTACAACTACATGAAATGATATGGAGGAATATCTCAAATATAATGTTAAGAAAAAGAAGCCATATTGTATAATTTTATTTATATAAAATACAAAAAAAAAGCAATGCTTGAAAGGGATGATGGGTGGGAGGGTGCACAAGCCGGATGCTACTAATATTTAGTTTCTTCATCTGGGTGATGGTTAGAGGGGTGTGTTCAGTTGTAAAAATGTACTAAGGTAGACACTTAAGATCAATGCTTTGTCCTATTGTAAATTATACTTGAAAATGTTTAAAGAAAAACTATATAATGTAAGCCCCAGGAAAACCATTAAACATGCAAAATGATCAAACTACTAATATTTAGGGGAAGACTAAGGCAAACTAAATCATTTAATTTACCATTTTTTACCCATGATATTGGCAAAATCATAAAGATCAAAAAGATTAATGTTTTAGGAGTGCGTGAGAAATATATACTCTCACATGCTGTTGGTGCTACCCCAAAGGACTCAGCCTTCTTGAAGAGTAATCTGGCAGTATTTATCAGTGGGCTTAAGTATGCACGCCACGTGACTAAACATTTCCACTTACAGGAACCTGTTCCTCCTATATAAAGAGGCATGCACAAGACTGGCTGTTGCATCATTTGTAATACCAGAAAATTGGGGACCATGTAAAGTCCCATACAAGCAAAATAAGTTTTGGAACATTTATATTGTGAAATACTGCACATCTTCTATAGAGGATGAGTTGTATATAACATAAGACATAATTTTAGGCTTTTTTAAAAAGTATATCATAGAACAGTATATAGAATATATCATTTATTTGTTAAAGATATCTATACATGTAGATACAGTTTTATATATATATAAATGTACTTGGAATGTATAGAAGAGAGAAGCAGAAATATACTCCAGGTTGTTGACAGTGATTTTTTCCCTTCAGAAGGAAGTGAGAATGGGTGGAGGACAGGAAATAAGAGAGGTGCTTTCATGATTCATGCTCTAGGCTCTGCAGTTTCTGTACTGAATCTCTTACAATCATAACATATTCTCATATTATTAGTGAAATTTTAAAATGTTAAAGGGTATATTGATAATTTTAAAGAAAATACACTACAGAAAACACATAAGGTAGAAGTAAAACTAAACGCTAACAACAGTTAAGCTAAATTTAGTGACACTTGGTAGATAGTGCAAACTGGTTAATTGTAACAATAAGTAATCATACTCCCACATAAAATGTGGGCTGTATAATATAATAAACTCAACAATTGGCTGGTGAAAACAGACACAACCAAAGTATAATTTTTTTTTAATTTACAGACAAAAATTAGGGGGAAATCTATGGCAGGTACAGAGATTGGCATGTTGTGGCAAATGCAGCCAGCCTGTGGACGACAGTCATGATGCTTTAAAAGGCAATGCAGTGAGTCCAGAGCTGCAATGGGAACTGGGGCCATCAGCCATTCATTGACTACCTTTCCCTCAGCCTACTACTCACATATGTACTGTCTGCGTGGCCCATGTGGGCATTTGACTTAGGAGGCCCCAAAACTGTAAGAACATTATAAAAGTAGAGTTATAAAAGCATATTGGTAACAACCATAAAAATAATAATCATAATCCTAAAAAGTACCTAATGGTTAACACCAGTATCATAGTAGAAAGCATTGAGATGCCGGGACCGGTGGCTCATGCCTGTGATCCCTGCACTTTGGGAAGCTGAGGTGAAAGGATCACTTGAGCCCAGAAGTTCAAGACCAGTCTGGTCAACATAGGGAGACCCCATCGCTACAAAAAAAAAAATTAATTAACCAGATGTGGTAGTATATGCCTATAATCCCAGCTACTTGGGTGGCTGAGGCAGGAGGTTTGCTTGAGCCCAGGAGCTGGAGGCTGCAGTGAGCCATGATTGTGCCACTGCACTCCAGCCTGGGCAACAGAAAGAGACACTGTCTGAAAAAAAAAAAAAAAGCCGGGCACAGTGGTTCATGCCTGTAATCCCAGCACTTTGGGAGGCCAAGGCGGGTGGATCATGAGGTCAGGAGATCAAGACCATCCTGACTAACATGGTGAAATCCCATCTCTACTAAAAATACAAAACATTAGCTGGGTGTGGTGGCGGGCGCCTGTGGTCCCAGCTACTTGGGAGGCTGAGGCAGGAGACTGGCATGAAGTAAGCCAAGATCACACCATTGCACTTCAGCCTAGTGACAGAGCGAGACTCCATCTCAAAAAAAAAAAAAAAAAAAAAGGAAGGAAGGAAGGAAGGGAGAGAAAGCAGCATTGAGAGATGAAATCATCATTAAATAAGCATAGTAAACTGTAAATTAAAGAAAGCAAAATTCAACAATTCTGAATTATATGCCCCAAACAACAGATGAACATAACATATACAATTAAATGAATATCTGAAATTCAAGAAAAACAGGAATAGATTGAAATTATAGACCTAACTATTCCAATATAAAAACAGCCAAATGTACCAGTTTTGAGATTTTCCATCTGCCTGGTACCGCTCTGAGCACTTTACATACATTGTCTCATTTAATCCTCACAACTCCATGCAGTAGGTATTGTTATTATCATTCTCCCCATTTCACAGGTAGGAAACCAAGACCTTAAAAAGTTAAGTGACTTTGCCAAGAAAACTCAGCTAGTAATAGGTGAAGCTACGACTGAGACTCAAGTCTAACTCCACAGCCCATTCTCATAACCACAGTTGCCTCTCAATATGAAATAATCAGAAAGTTAATAATCAATCAATAATAAAATAATAGAAGACATTGCAGAGTTGATCAAGAAAATCAATCAGTTAGACAATGGAGAGAGGCAAAAGGTAGAATAGAATATACTTCATTTTTAAGAATATAAGGATGTTTACAAATTTACCATATTATGGATGAAGGTAGACAAAAAGAAGTCAGAAAGTCTAATATTTCACCATATTAAAACAATAAAATTAAAAACTAAAATTTCAATCAGATTTATGTCAGCTTTATTTATAATAGCCAAAAACTGAAAACAACCCAAATGTTCACTAACTGAATGGATAAGAAACTGTGGTGTGTTTACACGATGGCATACTATGCAACAATTAAAAAAAAAAAAAAGAGCATTGTGTGATACATGCAACACATGGATGGATCTAAAAAATCTGATTTTGAGCAAAAGAAGCCAGATGCAAATGACTACATGCTGTAAGATTGCATTCCTATGACTTTCCATAAATGGTCAAAACTATAGGGACAGAAATCAGACCAGCGATGCCAGGAGCCAGGTGTAGGAGAGGAGGTTGACCGCCAAGGGGCATGGGGAACTTCATACAGAGATGTAAGCGTTCTATGTCTTGATGGTGGTGGTTGCCACAAATTTTTTTTTTTTTTTTTTTTTGAGACGGAGTCTCACTCTGTCACCCAGACTAGAATGCAGTGGCGTGCCTTGGCTCACTGCAGCCTCTACTTCCTGGGTTCAAGCAATTCTCTTGCCTCAGCCTCCCGAGTAGCTGGGACTACAGGTGTGCACTGCCACGCCCGGCAAATTTTTGTCCTTTTTTTTTTTCTTTGAGATAGAGGCTCGCTCTGTCACCCAAGCTGGAGTACAGTGGCATCATCTCAGCTCACTACAACCTCTGCCTTCTGGGTTCAAGCGATTCTCCTGCCTCACTCTCCTGAGTAGCTGGGATTACAGGGGCGCACCACCACGCCTGGCTAATTTTTGTATTTTTAGTAGAGACGGGGTTTCACCACATTGGCCAGGATGGTGTTGATCTCCCAACCTTGTGATTCGCCCACCTCGGCCTCCCTAAGTGCTGGAATTACAGATGTGAGCCACCATGCCCAGCCAGTTGCCACACAATTTTACACATTTGTAAAACCTTATTAAACTCTTTGGTTAGAAGAGGTAAATTTTTATTATATATAAATCACATCTCAGTGAACTAGAGTTTTTCAATGCATGCAGAATATAAAATCTCCACATCATGTAAAAAAATGTTAAGTCCCTGAACACTTTCTACATCAAGAAAATAATTCTGTGCCTGGTGTGATTCCGTCCTGCACAGCTGTTCTCTGGAGCAGTAGTTGTTTATCTCCCTCTGCCTTCTCTCTCACCGAAGTGTACGTCACCACTCCATGGAAGATTCAGTGGACATGAAGACAAGCCCCCTGTGGCCCCAGAATCATCTTTTGGTTGTGAACTAAAGGCCGACAAAGATGATCAGTTTAGGGTGGATAACGATGAAAATGAGCTCCGGTTATCTTTAAGAACGGTCAGTTTAAGGGCTGTGTAAAAGATGAATTGCACATTGTTGAAGCAGAGGCAATGAATTATGAAGGCAGTCCTACTGAAGTAACACTGGCAACTTTGAAAATGTCAGTACAGCCAACGGCTTCCCTTGGGGGCTTTGAAATCCCATCAGCCATGGGATTACAGTTGGAGTGTGGATCAAGGCCAGTGCATATTAGTGGGCAGCACTTAGCAGCTGTGGAGGAAGAGGCAGAGTGAGAAGACGAAGAGGAGGGGGATGTGAAACTCAGGTACTTAATGTGTCTGGAAGGCAATCCTCCCCTGGAGATAGAGGCAAGTTTCCACAGAAAAATGTAAAACTTGCTGCTGCTGATGGTGATAATTTTGATGAGGAAATTGAAGAAAAAGCTCCAGTGAGGAAATCTATATAAGACACTCCAGCCAAAAATGCACCAAAATCAAACCAGAATGGAAAAGACTCAAAACTATCAAGACCAAGATCAAAAGGTCATGAATACTTCAAAAAACAGGAAAAAACTCCTAAAAATCCAAAAAGGACCTAGTTCTAAAGAAGACATTAAAGCTAAAATGCAAGCAAGTATAGAAAAAGCACATTGAACAGTCCTGGACAATACTGCAAAATTAAGTCCAAAGATGGGGACAGAGGAAAGAGACAAATACAGTCCATGCTGAGTATCATCAGCCATCCAGACTGAAGTCTTCTGTTTTAATCCGAATCCCCTTTCCTGATATGCCAGCCATGCTCCTTCCAGGCTGGAAACAAACTCACTCTTGATGTCCTAAAGCACTTTCTTTTGACAGCTGTGATTCTGTGAACCTAGCCCCTTGCTTTCTGTTACTTGTGCATTTGCCTCACCTCTCTGACCATGTTTTAATCACTTTTGGGTCTCCTTGGCTGCTCAATAAATATTTGAATGAATCAAAAAAGAAAAGAAAAAAGAAAAAAATCCCTATATTACAGAATATTTTGAAATGATATTTCTGTATTATAATTGATGGAGTACTCCCATAGCAGTGCTTAGAAGAACACTCATTTTTCCAAATTAAGGAAGAAAAAAAAAAACACTATAAAAGCAAAGCCTTTATCTGTTAAGAAGCTAAAGTGAAAAGTCAAAAGAGAATAGTAAAATGAAAATAATAAAACTAACAACATAAATGAACAAAATGCTTATAAAGTTGAGTTGAGGCTGGGTGCAATGACTCACGCCTATAATCCCAGCACTTTGGGAGGCAGAGGCAGGCAGATCACTTGAGGCCAGGAGTTCAAGACCAGCTTGCCCAACATGGTGAAACCCTGTCTCCACTAAAAATACAAAAATTGGCCAGGCTTGGAGGTGCATGCCTGTAGTCCCAGCTACTCAGGAGGCTGAGGCAGGAGAATCGCTAGAACCTGGGAGTCTGAGGTTGCTGTGAGCAAAGATCACTTCACTGCACTCCAGCCTGGGCAACAGAACAAGAGACTCTGTCTTGAAAAAAAAAAGAAAAAAAAAATTGAGTTGGTAAATCAAATTAATAGTTGGCTTTTTAAAAATTAATAAAGTTGGGGACATGTTCCAATTAACAAAAAAAGGAGAATTGGCAAATTTATTAAAAATAGTAAAATATGGGGAGATAAATTATAAAAGGGAGAAACAGCAAATTTATCAAAAATAATAAAATGCAGGGAGAGAAATAAGATATCAGCAATGGAAAGAAACAACTATTTTAAGTAGGGATGATAATATTCTAAACTATGTATGAATAATTATCATTATCAATACTCTATGGATAGCTGCTAAAGTATTAAACACTAAAATGAGTCATAGCAAAACAGAGAATACAAATGCACAAATAAACTAATCACAGAAGTAGAAACAGTTATAAAAAGTTTATGCCCCCCTTCAAAATGGTACTAATGAAGTCACTTAAGTATTTTCTTAAATTTTCTAAAAACAATTTACTCCGTTGTTACTACCAAAACTATTCCAAAATAGAACAGCATATAACTCAATTGATTTTTATGAGGTAAATGTGGTTTTGATCACAAAACCTAAAGACACTAACAAAAAAATTAAATGATAGCTCAATTCACTTGTGAACTTTAAAAATTGAAAATAAAATCTAGGATACAAGGTATAAGTTTACAGAACAAATTCTGCAGCAGGGACTGGCTCCAAGAGAGAACAAGGAGCACCCCGAGGGACACAGAGTGCAAGACATTGCAACAAAAACATCACAGACCTTACCCCAGACCCAGAAGGCTTGGTTTACCGAGCTCCAAGCTTATCCAACCTGCAGCCCAGGACGGCTTTGAATGTGGCCCAACACAAATTCATAAACTTTCTGAAAACATCATGAGTTTTTTCTGCGATTTTTTTTTTTTTTTAATCTCATCAGCTATCATTAGTGTTTGTGTATTTCGTGTGTGGCCAAAGATAATTATCCTTCTACCAATGTGGCACAGGGAAGCCAAAAGATTGGACACCCCTGGTTTAGACAATCATGCCAGGTACTGTGCAGGGCTTGGGACTATAAGATCACATAGACCCCAGCATCGTGGAGCTTACATTCTACAGGAGGAAGTAGACATTTATTAAGAACAAGTATTCAAGTCTTGGAAATAAGACCAAAAGAGGACTGCATGTCTTTTCAAAGTCATACCAAAACTTCACCTAATAGTCCCTGCCTCTACTCCGGTGCTTATTTCATTATCTAGCAGAATGTATCTTTATTTGATTCACTATTTACCATTGATTAAAGTGGAGCCTCTGTGTAGTTATACATTACTTTGTAGACTTTTGTCTAGTGAAATACAAAAGACAACCCCAAAAGTTATAATTTTTTTGCCTCTAGAACATATCAGGAAACAGGAGTAGGATTTTTGTCTATAATGTAGCAAACTTGCTTCAACATACCTTCCACAACTTACAAGTGCTCTTTGAACCAGCCTAATTATGCTTCTAGTTTCCTGGGTTAGATCTCTTTGGCATGCACTCACTACACATTTGGATGAAAATCGTTTTTAACTTTTTGAAAATTAAGCAGTTGATAAAATAGACAAATAATTACATAAATAACCACCTAATTACAATTGTGGTCAGCAATTCAGAATGCAAAAGGGGTAACATACCTTGACCCTAAGGGTGCTTGGAAGCTTAACCAAAGACCTGAAGGATGGCTGCGCTTAAATGAGGCCAATGGGCAGGAAAGAGCCCTGCATGACCTTGTCCTTCCCTGGGTGACTTTGTAGCTATATGTAGAGATTCCCCAAATCACAGAGTAAAGGAATCAAAAATTACTGTCTATAATAGCTAAAGTAAACTTATCTTGTATTTTTGAATCAAAGCAAATTTTAAAATAAAACTAATAATAATAATGACAATAATATCTACTGTTTACTAAGTGTTTTTTTTACAGTGTCTCAGGTCTTGTACTAAACACTTGTCAATTATCCTATTTAATCGTTACAACAACCCCTTAAGGTAAGTACCCTTATCTGCATTTTACAGATGGGAAAACTGAGACTCCGAGAGGTTAAGTTATGTGCTCAAGGCAACACACCAGGCTTGCCTGATTTTAAATTTTATCTCCTTTGCTAGCTATCCTGTCTGTCTTCCAAAAATAGTTCTTCTTGTTTGTGCTACTTTATAATGGGGAAGGAGGACGTTATTTTGGTGTTTTAACATATTTCTTGCAGATTAAAAGAAGGGAATGGAAAGGTGATGTGTGTGGAGGGTATTCAACATTAACATTTGCTAGTCCTGTTCATTTCCTGGAGCTTCTTGCTGAAGTAAAAAGCAGGATTTTGCTCAGAGTGGCTTTTCTTTTTTTCTTTTTTTTTTTTAATTTTTTTATTTTATTATACTTTAAGTTCTAGGGTACATGTGCATAACGTGCAGGTTTGTTACATATGTATACTTCTGCCATGTTGGTGTGCTGCACCCATCAACTCGTCAGCACCCA
>NW_016811040.1:778805-784712 GCF_001698545.2 Rhinopithecus bieti | reverse complement strand
TCAGCTGTGCCCTGTCCCCAGAGGTGGAGTCTACAGAGACAGGCAGGTTTCCTTGAGCAGCTGTGAGCTCCACCCAGTTTGAGCTTCCCAGCGTCTTTGTTTACCTACTTAAGCCTCAGCAATGGCGGGCGCCCCTCCCCCAGCCTCGCTGCTGCCTTGCGGTTAGATCGCAGACTGCTGTGCTAGCAATGAGGGAGGCTCCGTGGCCGTGGGACCCTCCCGGCCAGGTGTGGGTATAATCTCCTGGTGTGCCCGTTTGCTTAAAGTGCAGTGTTGGGGTGGGAATTACCCGATTTTCCAGGTGTTGTGTGTCTCAGTTCGTCTGGCTAGGAAAAGGGATTCCCTCCCGCCTTGTGCTTCCCAGGTGAGGCAATGCCTCGCCCTGCTTCAGCTCTCGCTGGTAGGGCTGCAGCAGCTGACCAGCACTGATTGTCCAGCACTCCCCAGTGAGGTGACCCCAGTACCTCAGTTGAAAATGCAGAAATCACCGGTCTTCTGTGTCGCTCGCGCTGGGAGTTGGAGACTGGAGCTGTTCCTATTTGGCCATCTTGCTCCGCCCTCCCAGAGTGGCTTTTCAACAATAAAGACTGTCTTGTTGAAACCTGTTTACTCTATGCTTTTGCTTTTAATTCTCTCCAACACAGCTCCCTCTGTTACCTTTGTCTCATCTGTAAGCCCTGAAGCACTTCTCCAACGGCTTTAAGCCCAGTTGAGTGGGCAAAAAGCCTTTTCCACCTTTTACCTTGCAACTGGTTTTGAGTTTCTCTTGAGTGTTTGTTTGACTGTTTAGCCAAGGATTGAGAGTCCCATTTTGAGGAGAGAAACCATTTGCCTCGGTTGTGTGCAAGCTTTCCAGAGTTCACCGATTAGCTTTCTGTACCTTTTCTTTCTCCACTGGTACTTGCAGCTCTTAGGCAGAGGATTATACAGCAACGTAATTATCCAGTCACCTTTCTTAGTCTTATATTTAAAGAGAATGTATGTGTCTTCTACGTTTACAGAAGTATTTTCCAAGTGACCCAAAGTGATATTGAATTCCATCCTGGCTGACTTCTAACATCTCTTTTTCCCTGTGATTTGGAGTCTAATACTAGCCATGTTCCTTGTGATTCTAAAAAAAAAAATTCTTGAACAGCCTACAACATAATCACAGAATTTCAAAATACTCAAACTAAGACCCCTTAGAGACCATCTAGTCCACATTTTACACAGTGCAAAACTAAGGCTGGTAAAGTTCCAGTACTAAGAACTCCACAGAGTTTATTAATATTTAACTTACACATTTGCCTTTCCAATTATATACTCTTTGAGAACAGAGACCTTTACTTACACTTTTTTGGTATGTCATTTGCCACATATATTTATGCACGTAGTAGATACTTAGAAGGGATGGATCCCTGGATGTTTTATAAGAACTTTGCTCTAAACTGAATGGGGTCAGACCCAGCCCATAAGGGATGCACAAGGTTTTAAATGACACAGTCAGAGACCTAGAGAAATTTCATCCCAGCCCAGTGGGTCCCCTGGGGGATGCTTTGGGTTTTGTTCTGTTTGCTTTTTATTATGTAAGTAGTATGTGGACACATTCTTGTAAAAATTCAGGCCCTACATAACTACACAGAGTAAAATATAAAGGACCTCCAAGTTTCCATCTGTTTTTTACTTCCCTCCCCAACATTGGCCACTACTTATAAAGTCTATTCTTCCAGTCCTTTTCAATATATTTCTTCACATATGCAGAGTTTGTTTTTTCTTTTACATAAATGAGATTATGTTTTATTCATTGTTTTGCAACTTTCTTTTCATTTAAAATATATTGGCGGTCTTTCCATATTAGTACATATGCATAGTGTTTCATCAAATGGATGTACGATAAGGTATGTAGCCACTTTTCTATTGATGAACCCTGAAGGTGACTAATTTTTTGCTACAGTGAACAATGCTGCACATATGTGAATATTAATTCAGAATAGATTCCTAGAATGGCATTGGTGGATTGATGCTTATTTTCTCTGAGTGAATAGATCGAAGGTAGCAAGAATGATCCAAACTAAGTATTTCAACAGATGGTCTTCGACAAATCACTACACCTCCCCTGAACCCAAATATCTGGATGCCTGACCTAATTCATAGAATGATACAGGTTTAAATGAGATAGTTAAGAAAAGTCTCTGGAAATCATGAACTGCTTTATAAATGCAAGGAACTGATAACCCCCAAGATAGTAATATGTTATTGCATCAACTAACCATACACATGGCTACACTATATGATTGTAAAGCACACAGTACAGCTGTCCAAATATCCTTTTCTTGTTTAAGTATGACTCTCCCTTTCTGTTAGGAAGTTGCTCCTCTCCCAACTCCAACCATGTGGTACTAGTGATGGTTATCAATTATACCACACAATGACTGGTACAAGGGTAGACATATTACTTCCACAAGGCCTATAAGGACTTTTTCCTTGGATTTTTCAAACTGGGCCATGGGAAAGAAATGCATTCCTCATTGGTCCTGCAGTTGTGAGACGTGGTGTGGCATGACACTGCCAGGGGCCACACCTCCAGCTATGTGGAGGAAGTCAATCTGAGAGATGCAGAAATGCATGTCCTGATGGTATTGAAGGTCCTATTTCTGGTTCAGTCCCACTCCTCTTCTACACACATGTGTCTTCTAATGTATTCCTCCTTTTGCCAAAGTAATTTGAGTTGGGTAAAGGTAGCCTGTAATCCTATGTCTGCAGACTCCGGCCCATTCCATCCATGGTTCTTCTCTTGACACTGTCATTTTCTCCTTTCCCACCCACCTGGTAGGAAGCATAATGATTGCTCTTGGCAGAAGGTTGATTTGATTTGTTTTCTTTATTGAACAAGATAACCACATGTATACTCCAATAGAGAGTATTTTGACAAGGAAAACATGAGACCTCCCTGGGTATGGCAGTCTCTGTTTCAAATTTCTGATCATCTGCAATAGCTTTAGCCACATGATAGGCAGAGGTAAAGCTGGGGTGGGAACCAGGTTTCTATAAACAACAGTGTTCAGCTATGGTAACATCTAAGATACTGATACTTTCCGAACTTCACAATCTACTTGCACCCTTAAAACTGAACTCTGGTTCTTACAAAGTGAGGACCATCATGGCATTTCCTAGAAGAAAATATTTCTTTTTAAAACAGCAGTTCTGGCCCTGAATTTTCTTCCGTCCTTGCCATTAGGGCATATTTAAATATAGTCTAAAAATAATTATCCAAAAGAAGATTTGTCACTATTTCATCTTTGACCCCTTCTTTTCTTCAAATGTTCATACTCAAGAGCTAGTTCTGTGGCACTAAGAAAATGGCATTGTCATTTTAATAATGTCTAAGACTCTTAAATTGTTTTGAGTAAAATTAGAGTTAAACAGCAGCAGCAGACTAGCTAAAGAAGAAATGTATGACTTTCAAAGCCATAAAAACCTAGCTCTACAACACGGAAGATTTAGAGAGGCCTGAAGTAAAATATCTGACCTGCTGCTTACTGTATTAGTGACCTTGGACAAGCCATTTTAACACCCTTGAGCCTCAGTGTCTTCATCTGTAAAATTAAATTTTAAGTTAGCTCGTATGGTTATTGTGATGATTAAATGAAATTTTATACATATACTTTATATATTAAACTATCAACACAGTGCCTGGAGCATATTATGTGTTCAGTAAAGGGTAAGTATTACCATTAACTATTAGTAATAATTCTTCACATTTGAATAGTAATTTTCATTTTGATCCTAATAGCAAAATCATGTACAGCACAAGGGATAAATGTTCTCTCCACTTCAGAGGTGAACAAACTGAGGTTGAGAGAGCACGAATGGCTCACCCAGTGCCTCATAGATAGCTAGCAAATGGCAGATCTGAAATTCAAACCAAGCCTCTGTGAGTTAAGACCCCTTTTCTTGCCTTCTGCAATACTATCTTTCATTAATGATGAGAAATGAGATTCAATCAACAAGATTTTTTTAATTATTGACTGTCTCATAGGTGCCAGGTTCTGTTCTAGGCACTAAGTCTAAAGCAAAGAACAAAATAGACAAAAATCTCTCTTCTTATTCTTGAGGGTGAAGGCAGTCAATGGAAGAATAAATAAGTAAAATATATAGTATGCGGTGCAGGATCATCATGGCAGACGGGAGGCAGGACTAGATTGCAGCTCTGACTTGGACAGACAGAGCAGCGTGTGGACGCTCACATTGTGGATTGTAGCTCCAGATTGACTACAAGAACAAACCAGCAATCCTGAGAGGGCCCACAGACCCTCTGAAGGAAGCACACTGCTCCTACAGGACCCAGGAGACACCCAAACACTGTGAGTGTCCCAACTGCAGAAGTGGGAAAGGGATTCTCCTCTCCCGAACACACACCTCTCCTGGAGAAAGTGAAGGTCTGTTTGCAGGAGAAGTTTCCTGCAGATTTCTCAGCAGAAACCCTACAAGCTAGAAGGGATTGGGGCCCTATCTCCAAACTCCTCAAACAAAACAAGTATTGGCCAAGAATTGTGTATCCAGTGAAGCTAAGCATCATATATGAAGGAAACATACAGTCTTTTTCAGACAAACAAATGCTGAGAGAATTCACCACTACCAAGCCACTGCTACAAGAACTGCTAAAAGGAGCTCTAAATCTGGAAACAAGTCCTGGAAACACATCACAACAGAACCTCTTTAAAGCATAAATCACACGGGACCTATAAAACCAAAATTCAAGTTAAAAAGCAGAAACAAAAAACAAAAGAACCAAAGTACACAGGCAACAAATAGCATGATGAATGCAATGATACCTCACATCTCAATACTAACATTGAATGTAAATGGCCTAAATCCTCCACTTAAAAGACACAGAACTGCAGAATGGATAAGAACTCACCAACCAACTATCTGCTGTCAGAAAACTCAACTAACACATAAGGACTCACATAAACTTAAAAGGGGTGAAAAAAGTCATTTCATGCAAACGGACACAAAAAGCGAGCAGGGGTAGCTATTCGTATATCAGAAAAAAACAAATTTTAAAGCAACAGCAGTTAAAAGAGACAAAGAGGGACATTATATAATGGTAAAAGGCTCTGTCCAACAGCAAAATATCACAGTCCTAAACATATATGCACCTAACACTGGAGTTCCCAAATTTATAAAACAATTACTAATAGACCTAAGAAATGAGATAGACAGCAACACAATAATAGTGGAAGACTTCAATACTCCACTGACAGCACTAGACAGGTCATCAAGACAGAAAGTTCACAAAGAAACAATGGATTTAAACTACACCATGGAACAAATGGACTTACCAGATATATACAGAACATTTTATCCAACAACTGCAGAATACACATTCTATTCAACAGTGTATGGAACTTTCTCCAAGATAGACCATATGATAGGCCATAAAATGAGCCTCAGTAAATTTAAGAAAATTGAAATTATATCAAGCACTCTCTCAGACCACAGTGAAATAAAACTGGAAATCAACTCCAAAAGGAACCTTCAAAACTATGCAATTACATGGAAATTAAATAACCTGCTCCTGAATGAGCATTAGGTCAAAAACAAAATGAAGATGGAAATTTAAAAGTTCTTCAAACTGGGCTGGGCACGATGGCTCATACCTGTAATCCTAGCACTTTGGGAGGCAGAGGTGCACGGATCATGAGGTCAGGAGATTGAGACCATCCTGGCTAACATGGTGAAACCCCATCTCTACTAAAAATACAAAAAATTAGCCAGGCGTGGTGGCGGGCACCTGTAGTCCCAGCTACTTGGGAGGCTGAGGCAGGAGAATGGCATGAACCTGGGAGGTGGAGCCTGCAGTGAGCCGAGATTGCACCACTGCACTCCAGCCTGGACAACAGAGCAAGACTCCGTCTCAAAAAA
>NW_016811040.1:760288-778133 GCF_001698545.2 Rhinopithecus bieti | reverse complement strand
AAAAAAAAAAAAAAAAAAAAAAAAAAAAAAAAAAGGTGATGGCTTGAACCAGGATAGTAATAGTGTAATGAGTGAGAAAATGGTCAAATTCTGAAAAGATCCTTTTTTATTATGAAAATTTTCAAGTATTAAAAAAATAGAGAGAGTAACACAGCAAACTTCTGTAAATTCATCACCCAAATTCAATAATTATCAAAACTTTGCCACATTTGCTTAACCAGCTCTTGTTTTTTTATGGGTTTTTTTGTTTTGTTCTGTTTTTTGTTTATTGGTTTTTTTTTTGACTGAAGTATTTTAAAATAAATTACGTACATTTGACCCAGCAATCTCATTATTGGGTATATGCCCAAAGGAATATAAATCATTCTATCATAAAGATACATGCACTTGTCTGTTCATCACAGCACTTTTCACAATAGCAAAGTCATAGAATCAACCTACATGCCTGTCAATGGCAGACTGGATAAAGAAAATGTGATTCATATACACCATGGAATACTACACAGCAATAAAAAAGAATAAAATCATGTCCCTTGCAGCAAAACAGATGCAGCTGGAGGCCATTATCCTAAGAAAATTAATGCAGGAACTAAAAACCAAATACTGCATGTTCTCGCTTATAAGTTGGAGCTAAACATTGAGCACACAGGGACATAAAAAGGGGAACAATAGACACCAAGGCTTACTTGAGGGTAGAAGGTAGGAGGAGGGGGAGGATAGAAAACTATCTATTGGGTACTATGCTCACTACCTGGGTAATAAAATCATTTGTACATCAAACCCTAGTGACACACAATTTATCCTTGTCAAACCTGCACATATATCCCCTGCATCTAAAATAAAAGTTGGAAGAAAAATAATTAATAAATAAAATCTCTTCTTCAAAAAAATTACATTGTATAATTTCACTGCTACATATTGTATGCAGTATGCATTTCTCTGAAAATCTGAACATAAATATAATCACATTATCACACCTAAGAAAATTATCAATAACTCTTTGATATCAACCCATACTACAAACCAATTTCCCTAATTGTCTTAAAAATTTCTTTCACAGTTGAATTGTTTGAATCAAGGTATAAACATTGTAATACACTACATTTGTTTAGGTCTGAGTCTCTTTTAACCTAAAGGAGCACACATGTACACACACACAAGCACACACACACACACATGCACACACACTTTTTTCCCTTTAGCATTTCCCTGTGATTTACAAAATCCCCATAATATTCCTGCATAATGCCCCACATCCCAAATGTGTCCCTTTGCTCCTCTGTAGTGTAATTAACTCTAGAAGCTTGGTTAGACTTAGTTTCATTTTTTTTCAAAAACTTTTCATAGACAAAGTATATTTTATAAATGCATTACATCAGGAGTTACCCAATATGTTGTTGTTCCATTTATAGTGACATTCACGATAGTGACCATTCCCCATCTACATATAAATAATGATTCCAATCCACTGACAACCATTGTGTAAAACAATTATTTCATGAGACCAAGGAGGAGAAGAACAAGGTAGTTGTAATACTGGGTATATTTTTTCCACTTACCAGTATGTTGAAATGTATCCATGTTGACATCTATACTAGTCATTTCATACATGTCTAGTTATTTTAATTACTATATAGTACTCTACTGCATAGAAAAATAACACATTTCATTTATCATTTCTTCTATTGGTGAAAAAAAGGATATATCCTTTTTTTATCAAAACAGTAGCAAAGAATATCCTTGTGCATTTTTCAGTGTGTATGCATATGAGAGTTTCTCTAAAATCAAGGGCAGGAATCAGAAACCTTTTTCTATAAAGAGCCAAATAGTTCAGGCTTTGTGGGCCATATGGTCTCTGTTGCCATTACTCTGTCATGTAGCAGGAAAAGAGTCATCAACATTGTGTAAATGAATAAGCATGCACACAGCTGGGTTTTTATAAGAGCAGATTTACAAAAACAGGTCATGGGCCAGATTTGGCCTGAAGGCCACAGTTTGCTGACCCCTGGTGTAGAGTATGAAAATAGAGTATGTTCATCTTCAGCTTTGTTATATATTTCTATTTTCTTTCTCCAAATGAGTTATACCTGTTTACACTTCCATCAGCAAAGTATACAAGTGACTGTTTCTCCACATTCTTGCCAACACTTGGTGTTATCTAATTTCTTAATTTGGGGGCAATCTGATGGTTGTGAAATAGTTGCTTATGAATGTTTCAATTTTCATAAGCCCAATTACAAATGTGTTTGAATATTTTTCATATGTGCTTTGACTATTCAGGTTTCTCATCCCTAAATTGCCAGTTTATAACATTTACCTACTTTCTATTGCGTTGTTTGCCTTTTTCTTACTAATTTGTGACTTTTATATATATTCTATTAATAGATTGCATTTTTCTGTTGATTATATGCATTACAAATATCTTAGTGTGAGTTTGTCTTTGCTCACAGTATCATTTGTTGAACACAAGTTTTGTTTGGTTTTTGCTTTATTTTTAATGTCCATCGATACATTAATCCTTCCTTTTCTGTGTGTGTATGTGTGTGTCTTTTTTTTTTTGCTTTGTATAAGAAATCTTGTCCCACCCAATTATCATATTTTTCTATATTTTCCTTTCCAGGAAAATAATTTCCTTTCTACGTTCAGGTTTTAGTACATCTGAATGTATCTTTACATATGGTAGTTATCTAATTTTATCTTATTCAATATGAACAATCAATTATCTGAGCCCCCTTTATTGATTAATCTATATATGTGTTCGCCACTGATTTTAATGCTACCTTTGACTTACCGCACATTCCCACATGTTCTAGGTCTGTTTCTAGGCTCTGCGTTCTGCTTTCTTAGTCTGCTTTTATTGGTCTATCTCTAGGCTGACACTGTATCATTTTAATGCGATAATTTCATAAGTAGTCTTAATATCAGGCAGAATTAATCCCTCCCTATCGCTGACATCTTTGAAATAGTCTTGCCTTGTCTTTACTCTTTATCTTCCATACAAATTTTAGATAAATTCCAATGTAAAGGTTTGGAAACAAATGTTTACAAAAAATCTAAGTAACTTTCCCAAGGCCCCACGATTAATAAGTAGATGAGGTGACATTCAAATCCATGCAGAATAATTTCAAAGCCCAGTTTCTAAGCCACTATATCCAAAATACCACCTCTACATCTATATTATGAAGTGGTAGAACAGGCTGAATTTAATGTCAGTAATCCTTAGGCTCTGGACTTGGCTCATTCGCAGACAAGTTGCTTGGGTATCCCTCTGGACCTAGTTTCCTCACCTACAAAATTTTTACAAAAATAAGATGTCTCAGAGCTATGAATAAACAGTCAATATAAACTGTAAAGCATTGATTCTGTAAAAGCCCACCAATACTGGTTAATTTTATATGTCAACTAGACTGGGCCACAGGGTGCCCAGGCATATAGTCAAGCACTATTCTGTATTTATCTGTGAGAGTGTTTCTCAGTGAGAATAACATCTGAATCAGTAGATTGAGTAAAGGGCATTGCCCCCCCTAATGTGGGTAGGCCTCATCCAGTCAATTGTAGGCCTGAGTAGAACAAAACACTAGGTAAGAGGGAACTCTTGCTGCCTGACTGCTGTAAGATGAGACATCAGACTTTTCCTGTCTTTAGACTTGAACTGAAACCTTGGCCTTTCTTGGGTCTCAAGCCTGCTAGCTTTTAGACTGGAACTTACATTATCAACCCTCCTGGTTCTCAGGAACTAGAACTACACCACAGATTCTACTGAGTTTCAAGTTGTTCAACTGCACTGTACCTCCATAATCATATGAGCCAATTCCTCATAATCAACAAACACACACACACATATATCCTATTGGTTCTGTTTCTCTGGAGAACCCTGACTAATACAGATTTTGCTACCAAGAGTGGTCCTAGAGGAACATAATTTTAAGAATGAGTTTTCTGAATTGGTTTTGAGGTATTTGGAATCAGATCTCTAATCTGATTAAAGACACTAATGATTCTATTTCCAGTAGTAAAGAGAGCATTGAAAGTCCATGGTGTGATTTGGCAATAAAAATACACAAAATATCACCACTGAATACTCCTAGTCAACTACTTATAAGAATCAAAGAGCTTGGTAACTGTGTATGTACTTTCAAACATTTTTGGGGCAAGCTAACAAATGTAATGAGATTGGCTGGTTGTTCCTACTATTGCTGGACAAGGTGGAGAAAGATAAGGATGAGCTCAGGGGTTTGAGTTGCCAGCCCAAGCGTTGCATAAATGACTGGAAAACTTTGGCTGCAGAGCTGAGATTGCTGAAAATTAAAAGGCAGAGCCTCACCCTATGACTGGCTGAATTACAACACAAGTTGAACTCCCAGCCTCGCACGGTGTCTACTGTAAAGGTGAAGGCATTGGTTGGGAAGAAATGGGCTTCTGAAAAATTGTAATGGGAACATGCAGGAAGACCTTGATGAATTTGGGGTCATTGAGCCCCTAAATTCTGATGAGTCTTCTTTGCCAGTGGAAGATTTCTCCCTACTCCAGAAAGGGAGTCATCTCCCAATCCCTTGTGGTATAAGCCTCTGTACCCTTATCTAAGGAGATTAATCCTGAATTGCCTAAAAAACTCCAGTGCTCTCCCTTGAGGCAGTTGCCATGGAAGACAATGGTGAGTCTCCTCAGAACCTAACATCATCAACTCTCTTTGCTTCTAAACCTATAATTAGACTCACGTCCTAGTAGGTCCCTAAAGGTAAAGTACAAAAGGTAACCCATAAGGAAGTGTGCTACACTCCAAAAGAATAACTGGAGTTTTCTAATGTACACAGAAATCTAAGGAATATGTGTGGCAACAGATATTGAGAATGTGAAATGATGATAGAAGGAACATAAAGTTGGATCAAGCCAAATTTTTTGATATGGTCTCACTATGCAGAGATTCTGCATTTAATGTTGCAGCTCAGAGATTAAGGAGTCTAATAGTTTGGTTGACTGGCTAAAACATGGACCTAAGACCACAGTGCACAAGTTGGAAATGCTGGACCTGCCTTGGTTTACTACAGAGGAAGTGATTCAAAGGCTGAGGGAGACTGAAATATTAGAGTGGATTTGTCATTTAAGACCTACTCATCCACCATGACTATGAAAAATAAATGTGTAAGAGGAACTTCAGCATCCTTGAAGAGCCCTGTGATTCCTCTTCCCTGTAGGCCAGACCCTAATGCAAGAACTACAGTCACTGGATTGGAAAACCTAAATGCAATGGGAGTAGTTGGGTCCTAGGGTGGCAGGGGCCAGATGGCAGGACTCAACTGCCAAAGGCAAGAGGGGTATGGATACCATAATGGACATCAGAGTCAGAGCAGCAATCAGAATAGTCTAACTCACACAGACCTATAGCATTGGCCAGTTGATTGCAGTGTCCCTAGTAGTAAAATAGGAAGCCTATTAAATGCTTATTTGATCTATATAAGCAGAAAAGTTATAGGTCAAGTGAACAAAAGTCTAATCTGAATCATAATCACAGAGAGTCACAGTTACTCAATTTACAGTTTACAAACTTAAGCTAGTTTACAAACCCAGAGTATCTTGAATGATGAGTAGGCCAGGTCTCCTTGAGAAAGGATCCCAGTGTACAGCCAAAAATTTAAACTGTTGGTCTCCGATCGGCCTTTCCCCAAAGGAACATACAGCCTTCTACCAGGACAACATTGTACTGGAGGAAAGGAAATAATCAAACCTTTTAGGGACTACTGGACAGCGGCTCTGAACTGACTCTAGTTCTAAGGAATCCAAAACATCACTGTGGTCCACCTGTCAGAGTAGGAGTTTATGGAGGTCAGATGATAAATCAAGTTTTGGCTCAAGTCTGTCTCACAGTGGGTCCGGTGGATCCCTGAACAAATCTTGTTATTTCCCCAGTTCTGGAATGCATCATTGGAACAGACTTACTCAACAGCTAGCAGTAACACCTCATTGGTTCCCTGACCAGTGGATGAGGGCTTTTATGGTGGGAAAGGCCGAAGGGAAGCCACTAGAACTCCCTGTACCTACAAAACTAGTGAATCAGAAGCAATACAGATTAGTATTGCAGAAATTAATGCCATCATCAAGGACTTGAAAGATGAGGTCATGGTGATTCCCATTACATCCCCATTCAACTCTCCCATGTGACCTGTGCATAAGACACACAGATCTTGGAGAATGACGTGGATTATTGTAGGCTTAACCAGGTGGCCACTTTAATGACAGCTGCTGTACCAGTTTGTTTCGGGTGGCAAGGCTGGCAATACACTTTCACTGTCCTATCTCAGAGGTTTATCAGCTCTCCAGCCCTATGTCACAATTTGGTTTGCAGAGATTTTGATCACCTTTCCCTTCCACCAGATATTACACTGGCCCCATTACATTGAAGACATTATGCTAATTTGACCTAGTGAGCAAGAAGTAGCAACTACTCTAGACCCGTTGGTAAGACATTTGCATGTGAGAGGATGAGAAATAAATCTGACAAAAACCCAGGGGCCCTCAACCTTTGTGAAATTGTTCTGGGTCTAGTGTTGTGGGGCATGTTGATAAATTCCTCCTAAGGTGAATGACAAATTGCTGCATCTGACTCCTCCTATAACCAAAAAGTAAAATAAAATGCCTACTAGGTCTCTTTTGATTTTGGAGGCAAGGTATTTCATGGTGGGTGTGTTACTCTAACCCATTTGCCAAGTGGCCCCAAAAGCTACTTATTTTGAGTGGAGCCCAGAACAAGAGAAGGCTCTGCAACAGATCCAGTCTACTGTATAAGCTGCTGTACCACTTGGGCCATATGACCCAGTACAATGATACTGGAACTGTCAGTGGTGATGTGTGTGCTATTTGGAGCCTTTGACAGGCACCTGCAGGTGAATTTCAACACCGGTCCTTTGGATTTTGAAACAAAGCCCTGCCACACTCTGTAGTTAACTACTCTCCTTTTGAGAAATGGCTCTTGGCCTGCTACTGGGCCCCAGTAGAGACTGAACATTTATCCATGGGCCACCAAATTACCATGCAAATTAAGCTGCCCATCAGAAAATGGGTGTCATCTGACTCACCACACCATAAAGTTGGGTGTGCACAGCAGTACTCCATCATCAAATGGAAGTAATGTATGTGTGATCAAGCTCAAGCAGGCCCTGAAGGTATGAGAACGTTACATGAAGAAGTGTGCCAAGACTGAGCGTGGTGGCTCACACCTGTAATCCCAGCATTTTGGGAGGCCAAGCCAGGCAGATCACTTGAGGTCAGGAGTTCGAGACCAGCTTGGCTTCACGTGGTGAAACCCTGTCTCTACTAAAAATTCAAAAATCAGCTAGGTATGGTGGTGGATGCTTGTAATCCCAGTTACCCAGGAGGCTGAGGCAGGAGAATCACTTGCACCTGGGAAATGGAGTTTACAGTGAGCCAAGATCACACCACTGCACTCAAGCCTGGGTGACAGAAACTCCATCTCAAAAAAAAAAAGGGGGGGTGCCAAATGCACAGTCTCCACTCCTGTTTCTCTATGTTCTCTCTCCATCATGTGAGGACACAGAAAGAAGACAACTATCTGCAAGCCAGGAAAAGAGCCCTCATTAGAGCACAACCATGTTGGCACCCTGATCTTGGACTTCCAGCCTCCATAAGTGGGAGAAAATAAATTTCTGTTGCTTAAGGTACCCAGCTATGGCACTTTGTTAAGGCAGCCTGAGAAGACTAATACACTATCCAAATTTAAGATTTGGTACAATAAACCAGTTTATATTTTCTGTAAAAAAACTATTTTAAATCTCTTATTTATATTCTATGTGAATTCTCTTCTATTGAATGTAGATTTGAGGATCTTCAGGAAAACTATTTTGCTTTTCCTGAGATCAAAATGGAAGTCAAGGAAAAACTGCCACTAAAGTTCTTTTGTCTCTAAAGATAACACAGAAAATCTTCCAGAACTTACAAGATCCCAGTATTGCTTCAAAGTCGTGCTCAGCCAGTCCCACACCCTGCAGGAAGCCCACTAGAAGATGAGCGTGGGTCCAAATGAGGAAGAAAAAAATCACTCGGAGGTGAAAGCAAATTCCAGATGTGCACAGCAGGTTGAGAAATTGGGAGTAAGAAGTTCAAATGTTTTGGAGTCAGTCTCTTTAGAAAAACACCTAGATGGCAGGCTCTAGCTGTGGCGTTTTCATACCAGAGTTAGACTGAGCCAAAAAGAAACCAAAGTATCTGACAGCGTATCTAAGTCTGCATTTCTTCCTCTATTCCTTTCAACTTCTGCTTAGGCAGAAATAAATGAGCAACTATAAAATAAATCCTAAAAATAAAATAAGGTTAGTTTTTTTTACAGTCCTCAAGATGGAATACAGAAATTTGTAGGCTGTTTTGGCCTGAGTATCACTGAGAGATGGATTTGTTTATCCCTAAGTTTTACTTTTGTCTGCCCATCTAATTTTGCTTTATTGATCGATGTTGTCCTAGGTCAGGCTCTCCCAGAAACAGAAGCTAAGCCAAGAATTCAGGTGCAAGTTATTTATTAAGGAAATTCTCCCAGGAGAAACCTGTAAGGAAGTAGAAAACAAGCTACCAGCAGTCTCACAAACTGAGGCAATATAAATCAGGGTTCACACCATTAAGGTCAAGGAGCTCTGATAAACATCCCCAGATTTAATTAGGACCTCTGAAGGATTACATCCTAAGAGGAAGGTCGAATCTAAAAAGACCAGGCCTTCCAAAAACTAAAATCCAATTTCAAATCAGCTCAGTGACTGAATTAAAGCAATGTGCTCCTACTTTAACTGCCTGACAGAAACTAAAGAAATCTTCTTTTGACTAAGATAATATCACCCAAGCAGCTATTATTTTTCAACACAACGTCTTGCATTTAATAAAAAAATGTCCTTGTATGCCAAGAGACAGGTCCAAGAGAAAAAAAGCAGACAATAGAAACAGAACAACAGACGACCCAGAGATCAGAGTTATTAGGTATGGGCTTTAAAATAATAAAAATAAGCCGGCACGGTGGCTCACGCCTGTAATCCTAGCACTTTGGGAGGCTGAGGTGGGTAGATCACCTGAGGTCAGGCGTTTGAGACCAGCCTGGCCAACATGGTGAAAACCCCAGCTCTACTCTAAATATACAAAACAAATTGGCTGGGCTTAGTGGCGTATGACTGTAATCCCAGCTACTCGGGAGGCTGAGGCATGAGAATTGCTTGAACCTGTGAGGTGGAGGTTACAGTGAGCTGAGATTGTGCCACTGCACTCCAGCCTGGGCGACAGAGCTAGACTCCGTCTTAAAATAAATAAATAAGCCAGAGATCTCTGTCCCACTCTAACCATCCTTTAATCCTGCATCTCCAAGAAATACAATAAACACTTCCAGCTCTTTCTTCTGGTGTTTACCTCCAGCATAGTTGAGCATATGTCACATATATCTCATATATCATTTCAGCATATTTCAAATGATATGCTTATGCTGATATCTCTGGATTCATCCATTTTAGACATTATCTATTAACTTCCTATTATGGTTAACAATATCTTAGTTCTCTCACAACTTTCCTGCCTTGCAAATCTCTCTTATATATCTTCACTTCTTTCCTTCCCTCCATCCAATATAGTTACAGCCAATATATGGTTAATTCACTCTCTCCAATGAATTTATAAAGCCTCTATCAATACTGTTTTCCACATGGTCAGAAATATATATGGTTAACTATAAGTTCCATTTTATTTTCTCTAGAAACATCCCTCCTAAAGTCTTCCATATCCTCCTGCTCCAAAGTGGACTGATTCCTCTCTAACACTACTGCACAGCTATCATCTTGGGACTTCATTGTTTGTGAAACTAGGAATTCCTTTATTAATATGCTGTGTTGAACCCCACCTTTCCTGGCTCCCAAGTCTTGCTTTGCTCCTTTTTTTGATGCACCTTCTTAAGAAAGTATACATTTGAAATTTGAAATAAAATGCTTGGGATGTTGCATGTCTGAAGATGACATTATTCACCTCTCCCACTTGATTGAGTGGTTCTTCTGTGCACAGAATTCTCATTAGAATATTACTTCCCTCAGAATTTAGAGGGAAAATTCCCTCCTCATTGTCTTCTAGTTTCCCTTGTGTTGGTTGAAATATCTGAAATCTTATTCCAAACTCTTTATGTGTGACCTATTTTTCACTATCTGAAAGCTTCTAGAATCTTCTCTCTATATCTGATACTTTATAATGATGTGCCTCAGGAAAGAATATTTTTAAATTTATATGGAGACATAAGTCCTTCAGTTCTGAGAAATTGTCTTGAATTATTTCTTTGATAAGTTTCTTCCCATTGAAACTCTTATCAAATTTTTATTATCAATTTCTGGATCTCCTGTAATGAACTTTAACTTGTTTACCTGTAGGACAAATCAACTTGCTTCTCCTAGTTTCTAACAAAATTGAGTTTTTATGTCCATTTCTTATTCTGTCTGTTTCTTTGATGTGATTGGAGAGAGAAGATGGAGCTGGGACATTTTACTCTGCTCTCTTTAAACTGAGCAGCACTATATTGCTTTTATTGTTTATAGAGCCACAAAACAAAAAAAAAAAGTTTCATTGAAACTTCCAGTGTGTGGTTCAATGATAGACATTACAAGGGAAAACTACCACCATATATCAACAGCTGAGGAAATTCTGTCACAAACACGGTTGAATATTGTCCAATCCTTCAAAACTCTTCTCATTTCTCTTTAATTGAGAGAAAATCTAAGAGAACTTTTAAGGGAAATATTAATTTTCTACTGAATTGGAATATTAGACACTATTTTTAAGCTACTGCAGCACTGAGATTAGAGTCATTTATCAAAAGTTACAGCCCACACTCAAGACAGCCTGGAGGGAGAGAGCTGTTGGAAATCCATTCAACTCAGTCTGACTGACCAAGGCTAACGTGGTTGGGGCAAATTTTTCATGCAGGGGCTCAGCAGTGTTACTAAACACAGCCACTTCACGCTGGGACACAGTACTTTACAAAGCTATGTAGAAGCCAAAAGCACTTCTATTTTGAAAATGTTTCAAAAGCACTAAAGGAAATTTTCTTAACCACTAAATATAAGTGTTAGAACCTTTTATTGCTTTCACCTCATTTTCTAACTTCTAATTTACTTGGAGGGTACTGGAGAAAGAACTCTTCAAATTCTTTCAATGTGTTTAAATGGCTTTAAAGTAATTAGCTTTTAAGACTTTCTACTCTGAAGCAACAGAATATGTTTTTATGCTTCATTTATCCAGAATCCTTGAAGAACAAAGGATCCCACATAAGTTAAAAACTCCATGGGACGCTGCTTTAGATCTCACCCCTCCCCCCGCCACACACACACACACATATACACACTCAAGTTTTAATCCATTTGGAAGAATTTCTTTGGAGCAGAGGGTTCTAGTAAACACCAGGGTGTCACTAGGTGCAGGCTGAAACTCACAGGCAACAGGCAAGAAATGCACACATTTCTTGTTCACTCAACAGCCCATGGGGAGGCCCCAGTGGGCCAAGCACAGCTGGACACAACTTGCATCTGTGCTACAGGAGGTAGCTTCAGACCTATACTACTTTCCCTTTTTTAGAGGAAGAATAGAACTGTCTCATAATCAGGACACACCGTCTGAGTTTAGGTGCCACCTTTGCAAAGGAACGCCAGGATCACCAGATGCCCAGCTCTGGAGGCCTTTTGGGAAGTTGTGCTCACATCCAGCACCTTCTACTAGGAGGAGAGGGAGCTCCAGATCCAGAGAGCATAATGCCAGAAAACCTGCTGGGGGTATGTGGGCTTATTCAGGAAGAAATCTTGGTTCTCCACAGTCTTTCTAAAATGACATTTTTTGTTGTTGTTGCCTTCTTATTTGGAGTGTATTATGCCTTTGGGATTTGTACCTGTTTCTGTAGTATTTGTGTCTTCTCCCTTACTGTCACTGACCACTTCTCAACTTGGGATGTCAGACTTCAAATCCTCTGGCTTCTAATCTACTACAGACTCGGGAAAAAAAAATAACCAGGGATGCTGAGGTTGTATATAAAATAAGTATATGTGGCTTCTTGTGAGGACCTGGAAGGCAGCCCTGTAACAAAGGACACGCTCCACTGGATCTGGTACTATCCCTCCAGACCAGTGGTTCTTAAAGTAGAGCCCAGGGGCCCGTGAGGCTCCCTGAAACTCTTTTAGGGGGTTCATAAAGTCACAACTATTTTCATAATAATATTAAAACATTACTTACCTTCATTCTCTCATGAATGTAAGTGGAGTTTTCCAGAATATATAACATGCAATATCACAACAAACTGAATGCAAGAAGCAGCCGTGAGAATCCAGCGTGTCCTATTAAAACATTGAACAGATTTGCAAGAATGTAAAACAATGCCTTCTTCCTCACTACATTCTGTTTGTTTTGAAAAAGATGCAGAAAAGGCCTTTGACAAAATTCAACAGCCCTTCATGCTATAATTTTTTTCAAAAAAAATTATGCTATTATATAATGCGTTTATTAATGTTATTTTTTCATTAATGCAGAAATATTTTCTATTTTTCTCAATGTTGATTTGAAGTACGGCATATATTAATAGCTACAACTCACATAAACAAAAATTATTTGGAATTCTCAACAATTTTTAAGATTACGAAGAGTTCTTGAGACCCAAAAGCTTCAGAATCGCTGCTCTAGGCAACCTCTTTTGAGATATACAACCCAGTGGATTACTTCCTGTAGCATATCAAGAGGTAAACCACAACATCTTGGTCCAGTGACACACCAGAGTTTTCTTAACAAATGTTTTAACCCATGTTAAATTTCACAACATAACAGAAGAAGGGAGATGGTTGGGGATAGCACAATCACTTGATAAGATGCACAGCTCAAAAAAGACCTGGAAATTATTTTTCCAAGCTGTGCAGAAGTAAAGTCTCAGAATGTTTCAAAGCTGTGAAATGCAAAGTCACCTTGGAAAGTAATGCCAAGGATATCAAAATTCTGCTTATGTGGCCTTTCAGGGTGGCCACACACATAGTATATATAAGCTACTGTTTTTGTTTTAACTAGTATTATTTTCTACATAATGGAAAGAATCATGAATTTACTTTTCTATGAGGATTCTCTTTACCTACAGTCAACTGTGATCGTTTGCTTGCTTACACTCCACACTCTTCCTTCCAAGACATCACTGAAGCCCACTGGGAAATGACCATTTGTTCCCATTACAGCAGGTACAACTTTCATTTTAGTAACCTGATTTAAGATATGGAATTATTTAATCAATTGATTTTATTTCCCTAAGAATTATTCCAACTATGATGTTTATTTTTACAAATAAAGGAATTGGAGTTGTCATAAAAGGATTAAAAAATAGAAAAGTTGAGAGCCAACCTTGAATATAAATTATTACAATGGTTTTTTCTCATATTCAGGTTGCAAATATACTCTAATGCTACTCTGTAGATAATTTAAAATAAATGTTGTTTGGGGAAAAAACTATTTTATGAAACATTCTTATCAAACAAAAGCAGAAACATGAAATATCAAACACATTAGAGAATTATGTTCCTTCCTTAGAGGTAAGTGACTTAATCAGGAATCTTACCTATTCAAAACAAAGACAGAACCACAGAAGATAGATCCTCAATCCCTCTGCAAAATCGGAAATTTAATCCAAAACTCCATGTATTTAACCCACAGCCCTTTATAAGAAAACTCTTTAAATTTCCACTTTGAATGAATTTAGTCTTCCTTTAGACCAGGGACCAGCAAACAAGGGCCTGTAGACAAACCCAGCCTGCAACTTGTTTTCGTAAATAAGGTTTTATTGAAAGACAGTTGCTCATTTATTTCCATATTGTCTATGATTGCTGTTCCACTACAACAGCAAAGTTGGGTAGTCAAGAGAGAAACTATATGGCCTCGAGAGCCTTAAAGATTTACTATTTGGCCTTTACATAAAAAAGTTTAAATTAAAATTTTAGACTAAATTTTAAGAAAACAAGAAATTATATTTTTCACACAGTAGATTGGAAGCAGAAAAAGGTGGTAGGGGAAAGAGATCCTTAAACTGGGCATGCTGACCTTAATAGGCAGTGGTCACTATTGGTCTGATATTGTGGAAGAAGAATTAAGAGCTCTAAAAGGAGTCCCTATGATTGAACAGTCAAATAAGTGGGCTTTGGAAACCCCCTTGCCTCAATGGCAAACAACTCTGAAGGGCCAACCCTGCTTCAGAGCTCCCAAAGGACTGACTGAAGCCCTAGTTACAACCATGTTCAGGTCAGCTTCTCCCTCTGCCCAATCCTGTCGTCCTCACTTCCTTTCAGATGTATCTCCCAAAAGCAATCATTCTGCAAGCAACTACCCACTTCAGTGTCTGTTTCCAAGGAACCCAGTCAAAGACTGTGTATAAAGAACATGGCAATTTGCATTTGCCTCAATCTTTAAGCCTTCAAACAACTCGATAAACACTTGTGGATCACCTCCTAGACTCCCGGCACTACACCAGGCACTATAGGAAATTACAAAATGGGCAAGATACAATCCCTGTCCTCAAGAATCTGGCAAGTTACACATTGTCTATGGCTGCTGTTGTTCTACTTAAGGTGACTAAAACTACCTAAGGATAGGATATACTGCTGAAGGTATTATAAGATGAGGTTCACTGTCACCGCCACTGTAGATGGCTTGGGAGAGGGAACTAGGGATGGAGGTTCCATCAGCTGCCCAACATCCAGTTGAGGGAAATGGACAGATGTAATGGAAACAGTATTTGGCCAGGAGCTTCGAAGATGGAGTAGGAGTTTAAGATGGGTGAAAACAACAACAAACATAGGAAGAAACATACGGAAGAGACTAGCTGCAAGAGCGGAAAGTGAAGGTTCTATTTTGGAGATTCAGCCACAGCCATTTGTTTGAAGCTTGGAATGGGGCAGAGGAAGACTCTGAAAGGTATGTTTAAACCAGCTCATGGAAGTTCTTGAACACTAAGCCAAAGAGTTGATTTAAAACAACAGGAAATAATAATGATTTTGAGCAGAAGCAGGGTGACCATTGATTTTGCCCTCCAAACTAGCAATTTTGAGAGTCAAAGATGGCATTCTCAATTGCCATCTAGGACAGCAGATGTAAACCAAGACTATTCCATGCAAATGAGGATGGTCACCTGAGCAGGAGGACAATGTAATTAGAGCTGTTCTTTAATAAAATTAATGCAGTAGTGTATCAGTTAGCCATTGCTATATAACAAACTGCTCCAAAAGACAGAATGATTTAAAACAAAAATAATTTATTAACTCTAAATTCAGTGAGTTGGCAATTTGGACAACACTCAGTTGGGCAATTCTTCTACTGCCCTTGCCTAGGCTTATACAGCTATCGTTGATTGCAGATGCTGACAGGTCTAGATAGGCTTAGCTGGCATGTACGGCAGTTAGTGCTGGCAGTCAGACATGGTGAATGTTCACTGAACTATGTGCTTCCAATAGACCAGCCAAGTTTTTTCTCATGGTAACAGAAGGGGTCCCAGCAGCAAAAGAAGGCAAGTTCCTATGTGGAAACCCATCTCAAGCCTCTGCTTGTGGCACACTTGCCATTGTCTCATTGGTCATAGTAAATTAAATAGCCAAGAACAGAGTCAGTGTGGGAGAGAACTACAAAGGCTTAGGGACAGGGAGTGGAATTTCACTGGTGATTTTGCAAACATTCCACCACAGATAGTAGTATCTGAGTTGGATTGAAGAAATAAGAGTAAACATGGAGAAAACAATTCAAAAATAATTATGATAGGGATCGTATTTCCCACATTATTTTGTGATGTTCAAGGGATTCTACTTTTATTACCACATGCAACCCTTACACATTCCTATGAAATAATCATTATCCTCATTTTGCAGGCAAAACTGAAGCTTAGAGAAATTCAATAACTGTAGCCAAGATTACAAAGCTAATAAGTGGTATAGGCCAGGTGCAGTGGCTCACGCCTGTAATCCCAACAGTTTGGGAGGTCGAGGTGGGCGGATCACCTGAGGTCAGGAGTTTGAGACCAGCCTGACCACCATGGAGAAACCCCATCTCTACTAAAAATACAAAATTAGCCAGGCATGGTGGCACATGCCTGTAATCCCAGCTATTCGGGAGGAGAATCGCTTGAACCTGGGAGGCAGAGGTTGCAGTGAGCTGAGATTGCGCCATTGCATTCCCACCTGGGCACCAAGAGCGAAACTCCATCTCTCTCTCTCTCTCTCTCTCTCTCTCTCTCTCTCTCTCTCTGTGTGTGTGTGTGTGTGTGTGTGTCTCTCTCTCTCTCACACACACACACACATACATGGTGTAGCTGGATTCAAACCCAACCAAATTGGATCCAGAGCACAAACATTTACTCACCTAGTCAAGCTACCACCTTGCCACTAAGACAATGTACAAGGGATAATGAAAGTCTGAAGTAGAGTGCTGGCAGTGAGAGAGAAAAGGACGGTTTGAGACATAAAATCAGTAGAACTTACTAACTAACTGGATGTGGAAGTTAAGAAAGAAGGATGACTCAAAGATGATTCAGATTTCAAACCAGCATGGCAGAGGAAGGCATGTGAAACCAGATGTCAAATTAGAAGTTTTGACTGAGGCCCCAAGATATGGGAGATACCAGATACCAACGAAGATGTGAGAGACAGACCAGCTAAATACAAACACAAATTAATTTAGCTGATACGAAATGCAAATTTTCAAGTGATATGCTGGAGAATAAGTCATACACCTTTTGGGGATCCTCATTCAGTTCAAGGACATAAAAGACTCAAGAGAGTTGAAATCTGAGAAAAATTTGTGAGAATGTATTTGGAAGAAGCCTTGCTGTGAGTAGTAGCCAGCCATCTAAGGGAAGGTATAAGAGAAACTTTCCCTTCACCCTAACCCAGTAACAGGGCCTTCATGGGCATTGCTCAGACACTTTGATGTGGTTCAGAGCCTGCCTGAGAAAACTAGAGCATTCTTTGGCTACAGAATAAAGAACCATAGCTGGGTAGTAATTAAACTTTCCTCAGATCAAAGACATGGAATCCTGGGGATCAGATGTGGAACCTGCAGCAGGAATGTGGACCTGGGGCTACTATAAAAGGGATCTTGCCCTAGAGAATGGCCTTCCAGGCCAGGGGAGCCCAGCAATAACAGCCTGGAGAATGTATTCATACCTTGGTGTCAGCATATCCGAGGGTATCAGCAGCTGCCACTGATGGAGAGGCATCATTCACTTCCTAGGGGTCACAGAGGAACCAGAATGGGATTTGCAAAGAGCCCACAGCAGTGCCCGCAAGAAAAAGAGCCAAATTGGTTCAACATTCTCAAATCAATAAACGTAATCCAGCATATAAACAGAACCAAAGACAAGAACCATATGATTATCTCAATAGATGCAGAAAAGGCTTTTGACAAAATTCAACAGCCCTTCATGCTAAAACGCTCAATAAATTCGGTATTGATGGAACGTACCTCAAAATAATCAGAGCTATTTATGACAAACCCACAGCCAATATCATACTGAATGGGCAAAACTGGAAAATTCCCTTTGAAAACTGGCACAAGACAGGGATGCCCTCTCTCACCACTCCTATTCAACATAGTCTTGGAAGTTCTGGCTAGGGCAATCAGGCAAGAGAAAGAAATCAAGGGTATCCAGTTAGGAAAAGAAGAAGTCAAATTGTCCCTGTTTGCAGATGACATGATTGTATATTTAGAAAACCCCATTGTCTCAGCCCAAAATCTCCTTAAGCTGATAAGCAACTTAAGGACAACTTAAGCCAAATGTAAACATCCACCCAGCTGATAAGCAAAGTCTCAGGATACAAAATTA
>NW_016811040.1:750257-758251 GCF_001698545.2 Rhinopithecus bieti | reverse complement strand
ATAAAAAAAAAAAAAAAGAAAAAAGAAAAAGAGCCAAATGTAAACATCCACCCAGCCCAGAAAGCATGAAGCCATCTCATGGTAATGTCTATTAAGTGAAAATGTACCTTTCCTTACTTATTTTTAGTCTCTTCAGTGTTGGTGGATTCAGGAGCAGCAGCTGGGGAGTCTAGGAGGAGATGAAAGAAAAGTAGAAGCTGATCATACCCTTACCCCCAAAGGAATGCTCCCCTGGCCCCCACAGCTAGCCCTCACCGGACAAAGAAGTGCTTAATGAAAACTCATACATTAAGGCCTTAGACTGGACATTCTACTTTCTGTATCAAGACAGTGTCTCGTGACAAGCTTTCCATTATCTAAGAATGAATAGAGGAGTTATCAGCCTCCTCTACCCCCGGCAGAAGATGGACCACTTACTTGTTCAGAAGTTAAAAGAAACAATAAGTAATAAAAATAACTCTTGGTTTATACCATGAAAGTTCTGCCCATTAAACACCTCCATTAACAGAAATTGGGAAGTAAAGAGAAGTAGCTGATTTGAGGAATTAAAAAAAAAAAAAAAGATGGTAGAAATGAGTTTGCATCTTAGTAGAGAGGTTGAAGCCAGTGACAGAAATATAAGGGTCATCTGCTTAGAAGTGGTAGCTGACTACTCGGGAGGCTGAGGCAGGAGAATGGCATGAACCCGGGAGGCAGAGCTTGCAGTGAGCCAAGATCACACCACTGCACTCTAGCCTGGGCAACAGAGTGAGACTCTGTGAAAAAGAAGTGGTAGCTGATGCTGGGGAGTAATAGGTATTGGAGGGAGAAGGTAGAGAAAGGAGGGTCAGGACAAAGTTTTGATTGATGGTTACAGAAACTAGAAAAGGTTTGGAAAATTCACTGAGAATAACTCATCAAGTGCTAATGAAAGACCACTAAACACCAGTAAATTCTCCCTACGCATCAAAAGCAATCCTGTGTGGTGTAACCACTCGCTAGTCTCATGCCTTTCTCCAGCAAAGCCGTAAGTGAGATAGCCAGGCCTGGGCATTGTGTCACCAATGATTGGCTGACTTGGCACAGTGGCAGGAAAGGTAATGAGCTAGTACACAGGAAAGGGCCAAAAGTCAAGAAGTTACAATGTGAATGCAAAGAATAACCAGCAGAAGTGAGGACATGACAGAAGGGGAAAATAGGCCATGGTTAAGAGGACAATTCCAAGTTTTAGATCCTGGGAGTGGTTCCATTTCAAATGATGATGAGATTGATGCCCTGGAAGGCATAGGCACAAGGGACATAGAGCTGGGGCTTCAGGTGCTAAGAAGAACCAGCAGGAGGAACATCAAAATCACCGAAGATTACGGCAGGAGATTAGGCAAGGAGAAAGATTATAAACTTTGATCTAAAGTCAGTCTATTTGGCTGCGCTCACACACCTGTAATTTCAACACTTTGGGAGGCTGAGGCAAAAAGGCAGAAGAGTTCAAGGCTGTAGTGAACAATGACTGCACCACTGCACTCCAGATGGGTGACAGAGTGGGACCCTGTCTCTAAAAATAAATAATAAAAAATAAAGTCTACCAAATTGTCTGATGCTACTTAAGAAGCAGAAAATTAAGGGTCATATTTTTTAAAGATTTCCATTTTTTAAAAAATCTATACAACTTTTAAATTGGAAACATTAAAAGGATTAAGCCTCCCCAATGGTAGAGTGTGTTCATGGCAAAAAATACAAATTTAAAGGATAAAATAAAACAATTAAGCATCCATTATCTGTAGAATAAATGTGGAATCCTTTAGTCCCCAGATGATATTGGAAGATATGAGCATTATTGGAATTTTTTAAGATTATCTGAACTGGGATGATCTGTAGAAAAACCGAAACTCAAAGTATCTTTAATCATGGCAAATTAAAACCATTGAAAGAATGCATAACCCTCAGCCTTTATTGCTTTTACATTTCAGATGATCCTTCAGTGATTTACCATTGTTATCTCAGAGGCTTAATTTTTATAGAGTTCATACTATATGCCAGGCATTGCCAATATAAAGATAAATAAATCTTAAGAAGAAAGACTTTAGCTGGCTGTAGTTGCCAGACTTAGCAAATAAAAATACAGGATACCTTGCTAAATTTGAACTCAGATAAACAACAAAAAAATTTTAATGTAACTATGGCCCAAGTATAACATGGAACATTTATTCTAAAAAAAAAAGAAAGAAAGAAAGAAAGAGAGAGAGAGAGAGAGAGAGAGAGAGAGAGAGAGAAAGAAAGAAAGAAAGAAAGAAAGAAAGAAAGAAAGGAAAGAAAGAAAGAAAGAAAGAAAGAAAACAATTTGTTGTCTGAAATTCAAATTTAACTGGGCATCCTATATTTTATCTGGAAATTCTAATTTAGTCCTTTTTTGTCTGCAATAAAAGGGCTTTAGCCAAAAGACATTTTGAAAGCACGTAGTGAAAGAAACAATTACAATCTATGCTTTGCTTATTTTGCCAACTCTTTTTTTTTTTTTCTATGTACAAACTCAGTGGATTGCCAACTCTTTCTGTTGCTCTCAGTTACACAGGACAGAATCTAGTCACTCTAACCAGCCCTTGATCAGGTAACCTCCCTAGTCATATGTCCTGACGGCACACTGTACTTTTTCACAGGGATACTGCTGTATTCATCTAGGGTAAGAGCTAATCTGTTATAACAACAACAGTGGGATGGGGCCAAGGCTGGCAAGGCCACACCCAACGTGGCCTTGTCACATCTGTATGTCAGGTGTCTGCTCAAATTGTTACCATTTGCCTGCCAGTGAGAAAGGAGAAGAAAAAGAGTAGAGGGGAGTTGATTTACATTGTAAGGCTGGGACCTGGACGTGGTGCCCATCACTTCTATGAGCCCGGGCTGACTGGCATGGCCACTCCTAGCTGTAAGGGAGGCTGGGAACTACACTGCCCTCTCCAGCTGCCTGCCCTGCTCCTACTCCAGGATGTCCCGGGTTACTGAAAAGAAGAGGGTAAATGGGGAGGGGGCAATTAGAAGTCTCTGCCACTGCTTATCATAATGGTAATTAGATCCTTAGTGTGTAATTATTAATGACTCCCCTCCCCACCTAGACTGTAAGCTCCAAGAGGGCAGGGGTATCCAGCTAGTCCACCACTCTATCTCCAGGACCTACGACCCTTTCTAGAAACATTTCATAAATGTCTGTGGCGAGAAGAGAGGAAGGGGTAAAGCAAGAAAAGCGGAATGACTTCCCCCCTCTTTGCCCTCCAGTCTCTGTGCTTAAACTAGAGCTCTATGAGGCCCTCCCCTGGCTTCTGCCCACTGCTCTCATCTGAGGATTCAGCTCTGCTCTACTCTCCTCCCTCCCTGTCTCTGGGTCCTGGAGGACAGCTTCTGCTCTCAGCTACACAAGCCCAAAAACACTGTGTGTGGCTCCATCTGTCTACATGGGCATTTGGCTCACACTGGCCTAGCCAATGAACAGTGTATACCTTTGCTATAGGACGCTCCTCCAACCATCTGCTTCTCATTTGTTCAGCCTCAGCATTGTGACCCCCTCAATAACACACGAGATTCTAATTCTAGTTTTGCCACAACCTCCAATGAACGAATGTTCCTCGTTTTGAAGGGACTGACAGGAGGCTCCAATTGACATTTCATGTGCCTACATTCTATATAGGGTGGAATTTTCCAATTGCCTAGAACAGCTGCAATGACTAAGATTTGAGACAAAGTTTGACTCTTTAAAGCATCGTACAGCTTCACAGAGAGAGTAGACATTTGGAGACAGCTGTATGTTCACCTACCATCTCAACCACTTTTCAGCTATGTGACTTAGGAAAAATTACTTAACCTCCATGAATCTAGATTTCCTCATGTATAAAACATGAATAAAATAATACCTACTTAGAGGGTTTTGTGAAGATTAAGTAACATATATGTTTTATTTAATGTTTGGTATTATGTGAGTGTAATGGTTTTTGTTTGTTTTTTAATGGCCATAAATCCCTCACACCACTACCATTCGGAGGTGAAATATATCTCTTCTCCTATTGACTTTGGGTGGGCTTATGACTGCTTTAACCGGTAAAGTATGATAGGAGTGATCTCCAAGGCTGGGGCAAAAAAAAAAAAAAAAAAAAAAAATTCCTTTCAGAGCTGCCTGGTCTCTTGGGATGCTTGCTCTGGGAGGAGTCAACTCCCATGCCAGCAGACTGACTAACCTAAGATAACCGTGATGGAGCAACTGCATGCAGGTGCTCCAGGCAACAACCCCCATGGAGCTCCCAGCGGACAGGTAATGTAAATTGCCAGCCACCTGACTAAGCCAGCTTTACATCCAGCCCAGGAACGCCTTCAGATGCTCAACATCTGACTGCAACCCCAACAAGAACCACTCAGCAAAACCCTTTCTAGAGGCCTGGCCCACAAAATCATGAGCAAAATAAAATCGTTTATACTATGACATGTTGGGTAGTTCGTTACACAGCCATAGTAACTAGAGCAATGAACAATAGTAAATGGTAGCATACACTAATATGAACATAGTTTCTAAATCTCATAAGTCCTAGAATCAGGCCTTTCCCGTTCCAACACGCGAATACTGGGGGGCATCCCAGCTCAGAGCTGTCCTGGCTGAATCAGTCTACACTCATAGTGACCTCTCTTCAGAGCCTCATTTCTTTCCATTCTCTGCTAGGTTTCCTGTCTAACTTCTAGATCAAGAAAGTCTGGATAAACTTCAGATAAACACTTTAAAATGATTTCCTGGAAGCTCACCAAACTGAACATGTGAATCCTCCCCAGTCTGCACAATTGAAAACAAGTTATATAATTTCTGTTTCTCAAGGCGGAAAGGGCTGTGCAAGACTGAGAACACTGGGACTGTTGCCTGTCGTCTGGAATCACATTTTAAATAAACAGACAAAGTGAACTGCATAGAAATGATGAATAATGAAATGGTAGAAAGAGAAATTAAAGAGCAATGGGGACTACAGAAGCTATTTCTGTCTCTCACTGAGAATTCCTCATGGCTTAGGTTAGATGTTTATTTCTAAGGGAGTGGATTATTTTTAATGTCTGTGAACAGAACGCCTCCATGACATCCATTATTTCAAAATGCCTAAGATGTGCTTCTCAGATCTAAACGTCACCGAAGGATTGAGGAACAGCTTGAGGCTCACACTAAGTGCGTATGTTTTTCTTTCAGCTATTTGTTCCATCAGCTATCTCAATTATTTATAGAACTCATTCTCCAATGAGGAAGTTATTTTCCATAGAGACTAGAATTATTTTAAGTTCTATTTTTCTCCTCCTGTCTGCTTTCTTGACTGGTCAACATTCTCCAGTCCATCTATTTAGGACAGTTTCCTCTGGGATGGCACTTGAAGCTTATAGAAGACAGAAGAGAAACAGAGATTAGATTTGAACCTCACAAATATATTTGTGGTTGTGTCTTCTCCTCCTAATCCATACTTTCCGGATGTCTTGTGACATATTTAAGAAACATTTGCAGATGTGTAAGTATTTTTAAAAACATTCAGGATCCTGAAATCATTACAGCAATCACTTTAAAATAGCTGTATGAATATCTAGAAAAATAAAATTAGATTCTTAGTGCCCTAGTGTCTTGGTCCCCAAACTTTACTGATTACTGGAACCACTCAGAGAATTTATACAAATGCAGATTCCTGGATTTTGTCTCAGGAAAATGGAATCAGACTCTCTGGGAGAGGGGCTCAAGAATTCATGTATATTAGATGCTTCCAGGTGATCTGATGGCTGGGCAGCTTTGGTAGTCTCAGCCCAATTGCACCTATGCCCTGCCAGAAAACCTCAGGAGGAAGGGGCTGTCAGCAAGCAATGTGTAGGTACTAGGGGAAGGTTTACCATTCACCCAGACTCTTCCAGGTGCCAAAACAGGGCTACGCAGGCCCTCCTTCCCTTTATTTGAACAACAAACATCTTTTAGGAGTCTAATATAAGTGAATTATAAGAAGGCAGGAACAGAAGAATACAACATCCTCTGCCATCAAGAAACTGAGAATCTACTCCCTCAGCCATTCATTCATTCATTCACCAAATGTTTATTGAGCATCTGCTATATACTATTCTAGACAATCAAGATACAGTAGTAAACAAGCATAGTTCCTGTACTCATGAGATATAGTATTTAACACAGTTTACATCCCTGTTTTCAGAAGATAAACAGGCAACATATAACCTTGGCTTTGACAATTGCATTAGGCACCTCTTTAGGCAAAAGCAATATCTAATTTGCATTAACCTTAGCATGAGTGCCTCCTTAAATTCTGCACCCTAGACACCTTACCTGCCTCATCCTAGTTCCAGTTGTGAGGTTCAGTGGTGTCCTAGATGGGATCACAGCATGTGCAAAGGCAAAAAGATGCTAATGTGCATGAAATGCTCCAAAAATAATGAATAATCTAGGACAGCTTAAGTATAGAATATAAGGGGTAGAGGGAGTGGCTGGAGATTTTACTGTGAATGAAGCTCCAGTCTACAGTTTGTGAAGTTCCTTGAATAATAAATGTCTTCTGTCCATTTGATGATCATATTATCTATTTTATTGTTTAGAGAGATCACCAGGAGGGTAATGTAAAAGTGGGGTGAGGGGGAATGGATTGGAGACCAAGAAACAAATAAAGTCGCTGTTATAGTAGTATTATAAAAGGGCAATAAATATTTGAAATGAGGCAGTTCCCTAAATGGAAAGGAAGCATTGGTACTCAAGGTTATAGGAATGTGGGTGAGAGAAGAAAACTCTAGGACCACCAAAGCTGAGGAATCTAATTAAACCCTTCTCTATAAGGGTGAATGAGAAACAGAGGTAATAAAGTAAATTTGCCTCTTTCATCCTTGATACTTCATGAAGGGAAATTTTTTTGTTGTTTTTATAATTCACTATCACAGACTAGCTCTCACATAGACTTGTGGTCCAAATTCATACTAACTATGTGGTAAACACAACACCACACACACATTCCTCAAGTATAGAAGTTAATTTAAAGTTACTCCTGGGTTAGCAGTATGCCAAGGCAAATGGAAAAAGCAAACACAAATCCTCACTGGAGTAACATCATCATCCCAGGCTTCAAAAAATTCTCATAAAATTCCAAGGAAAATGAACAGCTCACAGTATAAAATGCAACACACAGAGAAACCCTGTATTGTGAATGAGAGCCAGGAAAAACAATAGAATATATAATCATCCCCATAAAGACTGCCAATATTGGAACTACATGATACTTCTAAAAAATAACAATATTTTATGTGGTTAAGGAAATAAGTCAACTTTGAAAATATGAGCCAGCGAACTGGGTGGAGCCCACCGCAGCTTAAGGAGGCCTGCCGGCCTCTACAGACTCCACCTCTGGGGACAGGGCATAGCCAAACAAAAGGCAGCAGAAACCTCTGCAGATTTAAACGTCCCTGTCTGACAGCTCTGAAGAGAGTAGTGGTTCTCCCAGCATGGAGTTTGAGATCTGAGAATGGACACACTGCCTCCTCAAGTGGGTCCCTGACCCCCAAATAGCCTAACCGGGAGGCATCCCCCAGTAGGGGCAGACTGACACCTCACACGGCCAGGTACCCCTCTGAGACGAAGCTTCCAGAGGAATGATCAGGCAGCAACATTTGCTGTTCAGCAATATCCACTCTTCTGCAGTCTCTGCTGCTGATACCCAGGGAAACAGGGTCTGCAGTGGACCTCCAGCAAACTCCAACAGACCTGCAACTGAGGGTCCTGACTGTTAGAAGGAAAACTAACAAACAGAAAGGACATCCACACCAAAACCCCATCTGTACGTCACCATCATCAAAGACCAAAGGTAGATAAAACCACAAAGATGGGGAAAAAACAGAGCAGGAAAGCTGAAAATTCTAAAAATCAGAGCATCTCTCCCCCTCCAAAGGAACACAGCTCCTTGCCAGCAATGGAACAAAGCAGGACGGAGAATGACTTTGACGAGTTGAGAGAAGAAGGCTTCAGACGATCA
>NW_016811040.1:716792-746596 GCF_001698545.2 Rhinopithecus bieti | reverse complement strand
ACAGTGTGGCGATTCCTCAAGGATCTAGAAATACCATTTGACCCAGCCATCCCATTACTGGGGATATGCCCAAAGGATTATAAATCATGCTGCCATAAAGACACATGCACATGTATGTTTATTGTGGCACCGTTCACAATAGCAAAGACTTGGAACCAACCCAAATGTCCATTAATGACAGACTGGATTAAGAAAATGTGGCACATATACACTATGGAATACTACGCAGCCATAAAAAGAATGAGTTCATGTCCTTTGTCGGGACATGGATGCAGCTGGAAACCATCATTCTCACCAAACTGTCACAAGAACAGAAAACCAAACACCGCATGTTCTCACTCATAGGTGGGAATTGAACAATGAGAACACTTGGACACAGGAAGGGAAACATCATACACTGGGGCCTGTCATGGGGTGGGGGAAGAGGGGAGGGATAACATTAGGAGATACACCTAATGTAAACGACAAGTTAATGGGTGCAGCACACCAACATGGCACATGTATACATATGTGACAAACCTGCACATTGTGCACATGTACCCTAAAACTTAAAGTATAATAAATAAATAAATAAATAAATAAATAAATAAATAAATAAATAAAATATGAGCCAGAATGGAGAAAATAAGACAACTTTGAAAACATGAACCAGAATGCATCTCAGAGAGACAAAGAGACAGAAACATAAAATAGTGGTTTGAAAGTTTAGAGGATAGTCTAGAGGATCCACCATGTGTCCAGTTAGAGCTCCAGGAGGAAATAATAGAAGGGGGAGGAAGTACTACTTAAGGAAAATATGGCTGAGAATTTTCCAGAACTGTCAAAAAATAGCAACCCTTACATCAAGGTGGTGTTGTTTTTTAGAAAATCTCACTGAAGGACAGGCACAGTGGCTCATACCTGTAATCCCAAAATTTCGGGAGGCAGAGGTGGGCTGATCACCTGAGGTCAGGAGTTCGAGACCAGCCTGACCACTATGGAGAAACCCCATCTCTACTAAAAATACAAAATTAGCCAGGTGTGGTGGCGCATGCCTATAATCCCAGCTACTCAGGAGGCTGAGGCAGGAGAATCTCTTGAACCCAGGAGGCGGAGGTTGTGGTGAGCTGAGATCGTACCACTGCACTCCAGCCTGGAAAACAAGAGTGAAACTCTGATTCAAAACAAAAAAAGAAAGAAAGAAATTGTCACTGAAACAAATCAATAAAGCTTCAGAAGGTGCAATACAAAGAAAAGCTTATAAAAAGAAAGAAAACAGATTTCCTACAAATAAAAGGCAATTACAGTTGAATTGACAAAAGCAAAAATGAAAGTCAATACACAGTGAAACAATATCATTATTGTATATAGAAAGAAAATAACTGTCGTCTTAGATTTGCTTGCCTAAAAGGAAGAACAAGGAAGGGGCTGGATGCAGTGGCTCACACCTGTAATCCTAGCACTTTGGGAGGCTGAGGCGGGGGGATCACATGAGACCAGGAGTTCGAGATAAGCCTGGCAACATGGCAAAATCCTGTCTCTGCCAAAAATACAACAATTACCCAGGTGTGATGGCATGTGCCTGTAGTCCCAGCTACTCAGGAGGCTGAGGCACGAGAATTGCTTGAACCGGGGAGGCAGAGGCTGCAATGAGCTGAGATCATGCCACTGCACTCTGCCCTGCTGGGTGATGGAGCAAGAATCTGTCTCAAAGAAAAAACAAAGAACAAGGAAAAATTAAAGTCAGTTTTAAACAAACAAAAACTGAATGAGTTTACCAATAGATCTTTAATAAAAGAAAACTCTCAAGGGCTCAAGCATAAGGAAAAATGGGCCCTGATGCAAGATCTGAGATTCAATAAAGATAGTGAACAAAGATATTAGGAAATATATAAGGAAATATAAACAAACATTGACTTATAAAACAATAATATGTATAATATGGGAGAGAGAATACAAAAAAATACAAAATAAATTGTAGTAACATGAGAGACAATGTTTAGAATTATAATGTTCTATCATAAATGTATTGTTAGGAAGGAAGGCAAAATACTTATAAACTTTAGACTTTTTAAAACAGACTTGTTAAAATACAAATAGTATGCTCCATCTCTGTAGGACTAAAAAAATGAAATAGGGTGTTTCTCTTTGTTTGAGTCCCCCTCCCTCTGTCTCTGTACGGGGAGGCTGTTTTCTTCTTCCTTCCTTCCTTCTTGCTAATAAATCTTCTCTCTGCACTAAACCCAAAAAAAATAATAAAGAACTAAAATGAGAAATAAAATATATATAAATGGTAACCACCAAAATAATAACAAAACATAGGACTCCTAAACAGAGGGGTGGCAGTGGTGGAATGGAGAATGGAGGGAAAAGTGGAATATATAATATATTATTTATATAGTAGACACATATATCAACTTCATGTCAACATTTGTTCCACTTTTGGTTTTTATACACACAACACACACATATACGGTCACAGTAAGAAACAAAACAAGTAGACTGAGGAGGGCGTTACTGAAAAATAAAATTATTCAAATTGGATTTGACAAACATTCAGCAATATGTCCATTAAAAACAACACACGCCTACAAACATAAGGACACAGAAAGTGAAAGTAAAGAAGAATGGAAATTTCGAATCAGGTCCAAGAAGAAAACAGAAAGCACACCCAAAAGATAATTGAAGACAATGTGTGAGGGGTAAGGGGTCCGTAGGGAATGGATGAGTAACCCCAGAGCCTATAAGCAGTAGGAAGGCTGTTACGTCTGGGTTACTACTCTGGGCCTAAAAGAGCCAGAAAGGAGCAATTACTGAACAGAAATTGCTTGAACTATAGCAGAGCCAGCTGGCTAATTCACAGAACTTCGGCAGGAACGGACCAGAGGAATCAAATACGCCAACTCCCTTGTTCCTTGTTCTGTGCTCCTGCTGGTGGTCCTCACTGACAACCCCCAGGCAGAAGCCAGGGGATGAGGAGCCAGACATTACACTGTCCACAGCTGGTCAACCGCCTTGACCAGGAGAAAGGGAAGGAGTAGAGAGCGCGCTGGAGGTGCCAAATAGAGAATACTCCCAGCTTACCAGAAGAAAGCTGGTATACATCCATACTAACATAATACAATATACACTTCAAAGCCAAAAAACATTGCTAAAAGTGAGAATCCACTCACTCGATTGGTTTTGGATTGGTGTGCCCCGCCCAAGCTCTCATGTCGAATTGTAATCCCCAGTGTTGGAGGTGGGCCCTGGCTGGGAGGTTGATGGATCAATGGGGGTGGACTTTCCCCCTTGGCTGTTCTTATGATAGAGTTTTCATATGCTGCCTTATTAAAAGTGTGTGGCACTCCCTTGTCTCTTTTCGCCTGCTTCTCGCCATGAAAGATGTGCTTCTCCGTCACCGTCTGGCCATGACTGTCAAGGTTTCCTGAGGCCTCCCCCCTAGAAGGCAGAAGCTGGTAGCAGCCACCAGAAACTGTGAGACCAATAAACGCTTATTTTCTTTAAAATTTTGTTTTTTTAGATTAGAGTCCTTACTCTGTCAGCCCAGGCTGGAGTGACAATGGGATATCTCGGCTGCACTGCAACCCTCCATCCTCTCAGGTAATCGATCTCCTGCCTCAGCTGCACAAGTAAGCCTGGGTGTACAGGTACACGCTACCACATCGCACTTTGCCGATGCATGGGCTGCTGGCTAATTTTTGAGTATTTTTTGCTAAGAGACAGGGTTTCGCCATGTTGGCCAGACTGCGCTTTTGACACGCTGGCGCTCTAGAATCGCTCCAGCCACCGTCAGCCTCTCCAAAGTGGCTGGGATCTGAACAGGTGTGAGGCCACCACATCCACGCCTCTTTGCTTTATAAATTACCGGCAGTCTTGCGGTATGTCTTTATAGCAAGGGGCATGAAAAACAGACTAATACCACTGCCTCATAACAAAAGATTCCGTTAATCACGCCGATAAAACAACTCTCTATAAACCTGTATGCTTCTAGACAATATATATATCAACTATACCCTCTATATATATAACAAATTATAACAATTGCTTGAAGAACTACATGAAAAAATTTGACAACTCTCCTATCAGCTAGCAATTAAAAAAATAAGAATAGAAAATACTCCTCTCTAAGTTATATTTAACAAATCAAGCTGATCAAAACAAAAAAGAAAGAACGCATCAGAAAGGTTTGAGGAAGAATTAATTAACAAGCTTGATCTCTTGACATGTAAAGGCATATTCAAACATGAGGCCTAGGCCACAGTGGGCTCATGCCTGTAATCCTAGCACGTTAGAAGGCTGAGCCCTGGGTGGATCCTTGAGCCCAGGAGTTCGAGGAGCAGCACAAGGCCTGGCAACATAGCAAAACTACTGCTATCCTACAAAAAGATATTCTTTTTATCTTTTTATTTTTTTTTTACAATTATTTATTTATTTATTTATTTATTTATTCTTTGAGATGGAGTTTCACTCTTGTTACCCAAAGTAGAGTGCAATGGTGCGATCTCGGCTCACTACAACCTCCACCTCACAGGTTCAAGTGATGCTCCTGCCTCAGCCACCCAAGTAGCTGGGATTACAGGTGCCTGCCACTATGCCCAGCTAATTTTTGTATTTTTAGTAGAGACGGGGTTTCACCATGTTGTCCAGCCTGGTCTCAAACTCCTGACCTCAAGTGATCCACCTACCTCAGCCTCCCAAAGTGCTGGGATTACAGGTATGAGCCACCACCCCTGGCCTACAAAAAACATTTTTTAAAAATTAGCCAGGCATGGTGGTGCACACCTGTAGTTCCAGCTACTCAGGAGGCTGAGGTAGGAGGCTCACTTGAGCCCAGGAGGTTGAGGCTGCAGTGAGCTATGATCAAGCCACCACACCCCAGCCTCGGTGATAGAGTAAGACCCTGTCTCAAAAAAAAAAAAAAAAGAGGAACATCAAACGTGATAAACAGAAAATGAGCATTCTTTTCAAGCACACATGGAATATTCATGAAAATAGATCAGAAGCTGGACCACAAAGCTATTCTCCAATGTCAAAGGATTTGGCGACATACAATCCTCATTTTGTGACCAAGGTATCATGAAGTCAGAAATCAATAGGAAGAAAGATAACAAGAAAAAAAAAAGTTTTAAATTTTTTTAAATGTTCTTCTAAACCATACATGGGAAAATATATGAGATGCTACTAGAGTGTACTTAGAGGGAATTTTATGTATTTTAACACTTATTTTCAAAACCAAGGCTAAAAGTTACGGAGCGAAATACCCACCTGAAAGGGTTAGACTCTTTACCCTCCACGTTCCACCCAAACTCTCCACTGGCTTCCTGTCTCACTGGGAGTAGGTACCAGCTCTATGTGGTTCTACGAAACTATGATGCTCAAGTTGGTTCTCGTGACCTCTTCTACCCGCATTTCTCCTGTCCAGCCTCACTGACCTTGTTGTAGTTCCCCTCTCCCAGGAGATAGATAGCCTCACTATCTCTCCCTCACCTCTGTCAGTTCATTCTCAGTGAGGCCCTGCAAACTTCCTCTCCTCTACCTTGCTTTATTTTTCTCTGTAGCACAGGTCACCATGTAACACAAAACTCTGCTAACATGTAAGCTTCATAAGCACAGAAATGTTTTTGTTTTCTTTTGTTTTGCTAACTACTGTATCTTTGACATCTGGATCTGAAACCTGACACATAGAATGTAATGAGTAACTACTTGTTAAATGAATGAATAAGGAACAAAAATTGAAAGTATGTAGGAATTGCAGAATAAACTCCCAAAATAAAGTAAATGACATATTAAAGACAAGAGCAGAACTTATAAGGGAAAAAAGAGTAAAAATCAAGAGAATTAGCAAAGTTAGATAAAAATAGTTATTAGAAAAGATGCTAAAACAGGCCAGGCATGGTGGCTCTCACCTGTAATCCCAGCACTTGGGGAGGCTGAGGCGGGTGGATCACTTGAAGCCAGGAGTTTGAAACCAACCTGGCCAACGTGACGAAACCCCGTCTCTGCTAAAAATACAAAAATTAGCTGGGCATGGTGGCGCATGCCTGTAATCCCAGCTACTCAGGAGGCTGAGGCATGAGAATTGCTTGAACCCGGGAGGCGGACATTGCAGTGAGCTGAGATCACGCCACTGCATTCCAGCCTGGGTGACAGAGTGAGACTCTGTCTCAAAAAAAAAAAAAAGAAAAAAGAAAAAGAAAAGATACTAAAATAGACAAATATCTGTGAAGCCTAGACAAGAAAAAGGAAGCCCCAGAAAATAATGTCAGGAATGGAACAGAATACATAACTACAGATGCTTCCAAGATTTAACAGATAAGAGGATATTACAAACAATTTTATGCCAATAAATATTAAAATTGAGGTGAAATATACGTTTCTAAAATAAAATAAAACTAACCAAGACTAACCCAACAAGAACTAGAAACTCTAGATGTTTCCCTATAAACCTGTATTTTAAAAAAGAAACTAAGCAAAACTTTCTGTGAAGAAAAGATCAGGCCCAAAAAAATTCTTTGACAAATTCTATTATATTTCAAGAAACAGATCATTTAAATCTTCCACAAACTCTTCCACAAAGAAGAAGAGGGAATTCTTCACAACCCATTTTTGGAGGCTGGCATACTATGAGACAGCAACCTGATAAGCACAGTAAAAGATAGAAAAACTGTTATCAAAATTGGCTGGAGGTGGTGGTGCACGCCTATAATCCCAGCACTTTGGGAGACTGAGGCAGGGAGATCGCTTGAGCCCAGGAGTTCAAGACCAGGCTGAGCAACATGGTGAAATCCCATATCTACAAAAAACACAAAACTTAGCGGGGTGTGGTAGCATATGCCTATAGTCTCAGTTACTTGGGAGGCTGAGGTGGGAGGATCACTTGAGCTCAAGAGGTCAAGGCTGCAGTCAGCCCACCACTGTTGCACTCCAGCCTGGGTAACAGAGTGAGACACTGTCTCAAAAAAAAAAAGTTACTAAAATAGATGCCAAAATTCTACATGAAATATGAATGATTCAAATCCAGCAATGTGAAAGCAAGATAATTTACAATGATCAAAGTGGATGTATCCCAGGGTACATAGTTGATTTAATATTAGAAAATAAAATAATATAATTTACCATATTAAAATCTAAAAGAAAAGCTACATGGTTGTCTCATAGATGTATTAAATGTGTACAAAAGCATGCAATAAGATTCAACTTTCTTCCACATCTATAGATAAACGACTGAAATTAATGAGTTTGTAACAGTAAATATATAATAGCTAAAGTCAATGTAATACCAAATGTATATGACCTTTATCTTTTCTGGAACAGGTTGAATCATAGACCAATGGAACATAAGGGAGACTAGAAATAGACTCATGCAAGTCAGTGGAGAAAGGATGGATTATGTTCATAAATGTTGCTAGAAATAAATTTGAATGGAAAAAATGAAACTGGATCACCACGCCATGCACAAAAGTTAATTATGGCTCAATTGAAGACTTAAAGGATAAAGGCAAAGCTATAAAACATACAGAATACAATACAGAAAGATCAATATATGACTCTGGAATGGAAAGATTTCTTAAATAAAATGCAAAAACTGTTAATTATATAGAAAAAATGATAAATTTGACCACATTAAAATTAGGAATTTCTGTGCTTGGGATTTGTTTGTTTTCTTTGAATGCCCTATAGCACTAAGGACAGTGCCTGCACACACTAGAAATGTCTCTACTACGTTCCAAGGCTGGCTTCTCCAGCATGCCAGATTCCATTTTCTCAGTTTCTCTCTTCAACTCTTACCTTCTTTCGGTTCTGTTTCCAATGGCTTTTTTTCACCCTTAAGACATTATCCCTTCATTATAAGACAATCTTCCCTTGACCTTGGGCCCCTAAGTTGCTAATTTGTTTCTCTTGAAAAAGTGGTTTAGGATCACTGTCTCCAAGTTCATTTCTCAACCCCCTGCAGCCTGGTGTGGACAAAAGTTAATAATAAAAGGAACTCCTCTTTACCCAAAACCCAGATTAATAAAACAAAACAATCATACTTTTATGTATACCATCCTAATTCAATTCCCCTCCTCTCTGCTTTCCTCCCTCCCTCCACTCCCTAATTAGAGTCTACCATGCAGAATTTTATATTATTTATGTCTCTGCTTTTCCTCATAACTGTTACCATCTATGTATTTCTAAGCAATGTTATTTCATTTTGTTTTTTATATTTACATCAATATATATCACTGTCTTGTTTACCTTTCTAATTTAAAGGGGCTCAATGTTATGTTTTTGAGATTTATCATACTAATGCATATATTAGTTTATTCATTTGCTGCATAATATTCCATTTAAAATATTAATACAAATTCTAAGGATAGAAAGCTAGGCTCTGTTTACTGGAGAAAGCAGACAAGGTCATCAATGACTAAAGAATAGGAAACAAAGCAATAAAGTTGTAAAAGACAAAGAAAGACTGAGGAACTGTTCAAGATCAAAGGATACTAGAGAGGAGCAATACAGAGACCAAACAGTTAAAAATATTTGGCTTTCCAATAGACAAGAAGTCATCCAGAGATAAAATCAATAAGGAAACATCAAACTTAAATTATATTTAATGCCAAATTGACCTAACAGTTATATACAGAACCTTTCATCCAATAGCAGCAGAATGCACATTCTTCTCAAGTGTACATAGAACATTCTCTAGGCTAGATCATAGGCTAGGCCACAAAACAAGCCCAAACAAATGTATGAGGGCTGAAATCATATCAAGCATCTTTTCCAACCACAATGGTATAGAACTAGAAATCAATAACAGGAGGAATTTTGGAAAATTTACATATACATGGAAATTAAAAAACATGCTCTCAAATAACCAATGGGTCAAAGAAGAAATTAAAAGGAAAAGTTTTAGAATATCTTAAGACAAAATAGACACACAACATACCAAAACTTATGAGATACAGCAAAAGCTGTTCTAAGAAGGCAGTTTATAGTAATAAACACCTACGTAAAAAAAGAAGAAAGATCTCAAATAAACAACCTAACATGACACCTCAAGGAACCAGAAAAAGAAGAAAAAATTAAGCCCAAAGTTAGTAGAAGGAAGGAAATAATAAAGATCAAAGCTGAAATAAAAGAAATTGAGACTAGAAAAACTACAGAAAAGATCAGTGAAGCTAAGAATTGGCTTTTTGAAAAAAATAAAGAAGTTGACAAAACTTTAGCCAGACTAGGAATAAAGGGGAGACGACTCAAAATCAGAACGCTACAATTGATACTGCAGAAATTTGATAAGAGATGACTATGAACAATTTTACACCTCAAATTGAATAACCCAGAAGAAATGCATAAATTCCTAGACACGTATACCCTACCAAGACTGAATCATAAAGAACTAAAAAATCTGAACAGACCAATAGTGAGTAAGGAGATTGAATCAGTAATAAAAAGCAATCCATCAAAAAAAAAAAATCCCAGGACCCGATGGCTTCACTTCTGAATTCTACGAAACATTTGAAGTAGAACTAATACGAATCCTTCTCAAACTCTTCCCCAAAAAAAATTGTAGAGGAGAGAATACTTCTAAATTCATTTTACAAGGCAAGCATTACCCTTATACCAAAACCAAAAGAAAAGGACACCACAAGAAAAGAAAAGTACAGGCCAGGCCGGGCGCGGTGGCTCAAGCCTGTAATCCCAGCACTTTGGGAGGCCGAGATGGGCGGATCACGAGGTCGGGAGATCGAGAGCATCCTGGCTAACACGGTGAAACCCCGTCTCTACTAAAAAAATACAAAAACTAGCCGGGTGCGGTGGCGGGCGCCTGTAGTCCCAGCTACATGGGAGGCTGAGGCAGGAGAATGGCGTGAACCCGGGAGGCAGAGCTTGCAGTGAGTGGAGATCGCGCCACTGCACTCCAGCCTGGGCGACAGAGCGAGACTCCGTCTCAAAAAAAAAAAAAAAAAAAAAGAAAGAAAGAAAAGTACAGGCCAATATCTTTGGTGAACATAGATGCAAAATTTTCAACAAAATACTAACAAACTGAACTCAACAGCATTTTAAAGGGATAATTCACCATGATCAAGTGGGATTTACCCCAGGGGTGCAAGGAGGGTTCAACATATGTAAATCTCTAAAGGTGATATACCACATTAACAGAGTAAAGGACAAAAACCATATGATCATCTCAACAGATGCAGAAAAAGCATTTGACTGAGTTCAGTATCTTTTCATGATCAAAAGCTCTCAATAAATTAGGTATAAATGTATCTCAATACAATAAAGGCCGTATATGACAAGCCCATAGCTATTATACTCAATGGTGAAAAGTTGACAGCTTTTCCTCTAAGATCAGGAACAAGATGAGCATGCCCACTCTCATTTCTAGTCAACATAGTACTGGAAGTCCTAATCAGAGAAATTAGACAAGAGAAAAAATTAAAGGAATCCAATCTGGGAGGAAAAAAAGGTAAATTATCCCTGTTTTCAGATGAGATATTATATACAAAATACATTAAAGACTCCATGAAAAAACTATTAGAACTAATAAATTCAGCAAAGTTGGAGAATACAAAATCAACATACAAAAAAAGGAGTTTTATACACTATATACACTAACAACAAGCTATCTAAAAAAGAAGTCAATGAAACAATCCCATTTATAATAATTACCAAAAAAAATCGATCCAGTTGATCCTTGAACAAAACAGATTTCAACCATGCAAGTCCACTTATATGTAGATTTTCTTCTGCCTCTGCCACCTCTGAGACAGCAAGTCTAACCTCTCCTCCTCCTCATCCTCCTCCTCAGCCTACTCAATAAGAAGATGACGAGGATGAAGACGTTTGATGCTCTACTTCCACTTAATGAATAGTAAATATATGTTCTCTTTCTTACGATTTTCTTAACATTTTCTTTTCTCTAGCCTCCTTTATTGTAAGAATACAGTAAATAATACTGAATATATGCTGTTTATGTTATCAGTAAAGCCTCTGGTCAACAGTAGGCTATTAGTAGTTAAGTATTGGGGGATTCAAATATTATACAGGGATTTTCAACTGTACAGAGGGTCAGCACCCCAACCCCCATGTTGTTCAAGAGTCAACGGTACTTAAGAATAAATTTAACCAAGGAGGTGAAAGATCTATACACTGAAAACTATAAAATGTTTATGAAATAAATTGAGGAAGACACAAGTAAATAGAAAGATGTCCCATGTTAACTATGTTACACCATGGAAAAAAAGAAGAAAGCTATCTCATGCTAATAGATTGGAAGAATTAATATTGTTAAAATGGCCATACTACTCAATGTGATCTTAAAACTTAATGCAATCCCTATCAAAATTCCAACGGTATTTTTCACAGAAATAGGAAAAAAAATCCTAAAAATGTATATGGAACAAAAAAAGAGCCAGAATAACCAAAGAAATTATCAGCACAAAGAACAAAGCCAGAAGCATCACATTGCTTGGCTTTGAAATATATTACAAAGCTATAGTAATCAAACCAACATGATACTGGCATAAAAACAGACACATAGACCAATGGAACAGAATAAAGTGCCCAGAAAAAAGTCCATGCCTTTATGATAAAGTGATTTTCAGGAGAGATGCCAAGAACATGCAATGAAGAAAGGATAGTCTCTTCAATGAATGGTGCTGGGGAAACTGAATATCCACATGCAGAAGAATAAAGCTAGACTCCTGCTTCTCACCACATACAAAATCAATTCAAAATGGATTAAAGCAGTCATGCTCAGAGGCAGGTGGGAGAAGATTGACCAGGATGAGCCTCATTCCTGGGAGACAACCCTGTCCTTCCCATGGCTGTCCTACCTCCTCTTACCTAGACACCTGCAGGCAGATCTTCATCCATAAACACAACTGCACACCTAAGACTCCTGCACCCAGGCTGACTCCACTTGTCCATAAGAAGCAGTTCACAGACTGTTTTTAACGGATGATATTAGATGGGATGTTGGAGATTACATTAGAATGAAAGGCAGTCATCTGATTTAATTCAACAATTATTCATTCTATCCCAAATGTGTACCTAGATTCTGATCCTTACAGCATGTGCTCTCTTTAGAGATACAGCATTCAAACATAAAAAAAAAAAAAAAAAAAAAAAAAATGTAGGGAAATAGAGCAAAAGGATAATCACAACAACATCTGCCATATATGTAGTATCGAATGTGCCAGACACCATATGAGGAACTTGACTGCCATTGACTCTAATTCGTAAAACAAGCCTTCAATGTAGGCACCATGATCCCCATGTTGCAAATGAGTAAATCAAGGCTCAGGCAAATTAAGTATTACCTCCTAGGATCACACAGCTAGTAAAAGTCAGAACCAGCATTTGAATCCAAGTTTGTTAATTTCAAAGTCCATGTGTGCCGCTGTACTTTGGAGCTCAAAGTAAAGCACTGAAAAATATCATTACAGGCTGGAAATGTTTCGAGTAGTAAAGAATGGCTGAGTTCAGTGCTGCCCAAGATTCCTGGAGAAATTTTCAAAGGGCCAAGAGGTACTTTCTCATCTCTGAATGCTGTCTAGTTTGTTAAAAGTTCATTAAACCCAATAATCCTACTGTAAATGCTACTGGAGAGTCTAGCATAATGAATTCTTAGGCCAAAATTAAGATACTGAGTCCAAACCAGTCTTTCATTAAGGAGCATTAATACTAATGCCTCCACCAATAAAAAGGCTTTGCTCTAAGGACAAAATACTTTTCAAATGTTTTCCATCAATCCCCACAGGTATCTTATTCAATCGTAAAAATGTGCTTCAGACAAGTTTAAAACAACAAAAATCAGCTTCATAAGTATCAACTGTCTAAACAACACTCAGTTTTCAGTTTCTTGATAACACATCATCCAATATGCGCTTTACCTTCTAGAAAATAAAACTCAACACAACAATTACTATAAAATAACACTAAAATCCTAACCAAACAAAATGAACATACTCAAGGCTCAAAATGTGTTTTGCTATCCTTTGACTAACTCCAGTTGAAATCAATTTCCTTTCCCCTCTTTTGTTGCTTTATTTTATTAATTATCCTGTCTTCTAATCTACTGATTTTCTTCTGAATATAATTCGCCAACTTTTTAGAACACCATTCTGACTTGAAATAACAAGCCAGAAATATAGAACTGTCTGTGGCAGCTTAATTCAGATGGACAAAATAGTGCAGTAACAAAACATAGGCCAGTGGTTTCTTCTCAGAAGCACAGTACCTGGGACACAACAGGCACCAGTGAATAACAGTAAGATTAACTGGGAAAGCCATTACTATTGACAGGTGTTTTACTAATTTGGTTTCTGGCAGAAATGCACTTGAGTCTTCGAAGGCGGGGCAGAAAGGGAGGTTGGGAGTTGTTTTGTACGCTGGAATTGAGAAACAAAAAAGAGATATGACCCAACTACACTGCTCCTGGAAACAGAAGCCCATGGGAAGACCGTACTGAGAGCAGATCACCCAAAAATGTTGGGAAAATTGGAAAAGGGGGGTCTTTTCCCCATATTCTGATATTTTAGTAGACTCTTGCTTTGACTAAAGTGGTGAACCTAAAGCACTTAGGTTTTGACACGATACAAGAATGGTAACAGCACAGTACCTGGCCATGGTAAGCAAGTAGGAACTGAAGGAACTTCAGGGAGAGAGCCTTGCATCTCTCAGACTCTCAGCAGGAAACTGAAAGCACCTCAGATGGAAAGACTGAGGGAGGCTTAATGAAGGCACTATTTATAAGGAGTCACGTGGGTTTAATGGAAACCAAGAAAGTCTGCGTAGCCTGGATTAGCAGGAGTCATTTACTCTTAGAACCCATAAACAGGCAAGGGAAGAGAGTAGTTATCAGAATCCAGAGAAGGGTGGGAAACACCTGTTGACTGCACTCCCTGTGACCCTGTAAATCCCACTGATGCTTCCCATTGGCTGCAAAGGCCTTAGAGGTCAGCCTACAGGGCAGAGCAGGGAGGAGAAGAATGGAGCATTGCTTCAGAAAGGCAGAGTCTAATCACGGATGCTTTTCACAGAAACTGGAGGAAAGAGACTCAAAGCCATTTAATTTGTCAAATAAGTTTTACCTCATGTTAAAACATGAATCAACAGGAGACACCAGTTACCTCCGTTTTCCAGGTAATGAAACTGAGTCTCAGAGAGGATAAATCACTTAGTAAAGATTAATAAAAAATAAAAATAAATTAACAAAAACGAGATTCAAACTCCAGTCTGCCTGACGACAGAGTCCACACTTTTAGCCACTCTGCCACACTGCCTCTAACAGTTATACTTTAACAGTCGAATTCTCCAACTGTAACAGGACTTGGACACAACCCATTCGCATCTCACTGCTCAAAATATTGTTTTCTAAAACTATGGCATATGGACATTTTTCATGTAAAACCCTCTATGAGAGAATTATAAACCCTTATATGAGGACAAGCAGTACGGAAAGTGGTTTATGTTTGGAAATAGTCAACCCAAAATAAGAAATAAACTAGCGTTTGAAAGGGTAGAGTTGCTTGTCTCAGTCTGGGCAAAGCTTCAGTTTCCAGAAATCTATGAAGATTAAAATGAGGCCTCAGAAGAATCCAACACTGCTGATTGTGTGAAAGCTTAGAAAGCAAGGCTGATTAGGCAAAATTCCATTCCACAGACTTTATATTCAGTCAGCAATGGGCAAAAGGGAGGGTTCCTTTCTTTCCTTAGCAACCTTTTTTGAAAAGGAATGCATTCTGTACCTACTTGACACCAAGGAGAAAGCCTCATCCAGAAAGCATAATTACTTTCTTTGTTTCAGCAGATTAACAACAGTTTATTCTGTTCTCAGATTTTTTCCTATTCTCATAATCCAGCAAAAACTAATTAATATCTTATTCTTTTATTCTTTTTTTTTTTTTTTTTTTTTTTTTTTTTTTTTTTTGAGACAGAGTCTCGCTCTGTCACCCAGGCTGGAGTGCAGTGGCCGGATCTCAGCTCACTGCAAGCTCCGCCTCCCAGGTTCACGCCATTCTCCTGCCTCAGCTTCCCGAGTAGCTGGGACTACAGGCGCCCGCCACCTCGCCCAGCTAGCTTTTTTTTTGTATTTTTTAGTAGAGACGGGGGTTTCACCATGTTAGCCAGGATGGTCTCGATCTCCTGACCTCGTGATCCACCCGTCTCGGCCTCCCAAAGTGCTGGGATTACAGGCTTGAGCCACCGCACCCGGCCTCTTTTATTCTTTTTTACACTCACGGTAGGTATCTCTATGCATTTATACATTTCCATATACATACACTTCACGGTAGATTTGATTCAGTTGAGAGGAGTCCGTTGAATTCTTTGTCAGACTGTGGTGCCTGGCCTGGCAGGCTGCTAAACACCTTTCTTTTTCTTTTCTTTTTTAAAGAGGTGGGACCTTGCTATGTTGCCGAGGCTGGGCTCGAACTTTTGGGCTCAAGTAATCCTCCTGCCTCAGCCTCCCAGAGTGCTGAGATTACAGACATGAGCCACCATGCCCGTCCACTAAACAGCTTTCTATTCTAATACCTCTTTAGATTCTGCAGTAGGTACAATCCTAGGCATTAGAATAGAAAGCTGAATCAAATGTGAAGAATGGAATAATCTCTTCTCTACCATCTTGGTGTAGACAGATGAGAAGCCAAGTGCAGCTAATTTTTAAACACTGTATACATTAAATATGTACATTTTTATGTCATTCATACCTCAATAGTGGTTTTAAAAGAAGAAAAGGAACAATGTGAAACCAAAAGTTAAGACCTGAAAACCAAAGTTGCTTGTTTGCATAAATTAAATTTCAAAGTTTCCTTCTTAAAAAAAAAAAATTATCTGCAGCATCTAAGAGATTCTGTGGCATCATCGAACAGGTTTTCAAAGCCTATAGAAACAGTCCAGGTTCTAGTCCAGGCCTTTCCAGTTAGTCCTAGCTATGTGCCATGGACAAATGTCATCTCTCTGGAGCCTCACTTTATCCAACTGTAAAATGGGATCAGTGTCCAGCTCACAGGGTGATTGTGAGAGTTACACGAGGATGGGTCTCCTGCCTTTTTTAACCAAGTCAAAGGCTTTACAAATAAAGCTCAATTTCCTCCAAGCTCAACGTTGCCTAAGTCAAGTTCTATGAACACTGCTGAAAGTTTACTTGAAAAGTGTCTTCCAACACCCATGGGGAAAACTGAGATATCAGCACTAAAATACAAATGTTCACTGTAATTGGAGGTGGGAACAAGGTTAGTCTCTTTGTTCTGTGGGCTTCTGGAACATAGCCAGCATTTACCATGTCATATTTGTCTCTCTAGTTTCCGTTTAGATTGCCTGTCCCTGGAGGTCCCTTCTACTTCCACAATCTCAACACACAGCATAGGAACTGGCACATCCACAGCGCTCAACAAGTATTTATTGAATGGGTGGACAGATGGATGGACAAATGAATTATTGCCTTCTTGCCTCTATCACAGGGCTGTTTTGAGGATTAAATGAGAAAACATAAATGGAAGTCCTGTGCAAATTATAAAGTGTTTTAAAAGAGCCCAGTGAACTATCTTGGTTTTCTCTGTTCATAGGAAGACAATGGCAAGTGTTTTTCAAGACAGGAGAAGAAATGGCTGGTAGTCTGATCTTAAGGTAAAGATGTAAAATTTAAAATGTAACTGTAGAGCTTATTACTGCCCAAATGTATATTCCTAGCCATGGTCCTAAATAATTGACAAAAGTCATGTTTATATCATAAGCTTCTGCTTTAAAGGGCAAGCCAGCATAATTATAAATAGATAGATCAATAGGTAAAAGACAAATATATTTTAATTCCCCTTGTACTTTTTATCAACTTATTGTCTCTCAGATACAAATTCACTCTCCACTCTGTGAAAATTAATCTGGGCCCTTTAAATATTTTTCCTTTGACTGTTGTCAGGATGCTAAGCTTTTGTTTTGTTTTGTTTTGTTTTTTGAGACAGAGTCTCGCTGTGTCACCCAGGCTGGAGTGCAGTGGCGTGACCTTGGCTCACTGCAAGCTCGGCTTCCCGGGTTCATGCTATTCTCCTGCCTCAGCGTCCGGAGTAGCTGGGACTACAGGCACCCGCCACCATGCCCGGCTAATTTCGTTTTGTATTTTTAGTAGAGACGGGGTTTCACCCTGTTAGCCAGGATGGTCTCGATCTCCTGACCTCGTGATCTGCCTGCCTCGGCCTCCCAAAGTGCTGGGATTACAGGCTTGAGCCACCTCGCCTGGCCAGGATGCTAAGTTTTATTCACAGAGAGCACTGGAGAGATTGCAGGAGGAAAGGGTTTGCCTTGTTAAACAAAGTTTATAGCTGGACGCCATGGCTCATGCCTGTAATCCTAGCATTTTGTGAGACTAAAGTGGGCAGATGACTTGGGCTCATGAGTTCAAGACCAGACTGGGCCAGGTGCAGTGGCTCTTGCCTGTAATCCCAGCACTTTGGGAGGCCAAGGTGGGCGGATCACGAGGTCAGGAGATTGAGACCATCCTGGTTAACACAGTGAAACCCCATCTCTACTAAAAATACAAAAAAATTAGCTGGGCATGGTGGCATGTGCCCAGCTACTCAGGAGGCTCAGGTGGGAGAATGGCTTGAGCCTAGGAGGCAGAGGTTGCAGTGAGCCAAGTGCCCATCACTATATTCCAACCTGGGTGATAGAGCCAGACCTTGTCTCAAAAAAAAAAAAAAAAAAAAAAAAAAAAAAAAAAAAAAAAAAATCAAAGGAAACCATTGTTTTGGACTGAGCTCCCACACTAGGAACTCCTGCACTGGCCCAACAGACCAGACCAAACCGTAATGGAGTCACTGTGCTAGGTGCCACACGATCAAATCAAACTTAAAAGCAGATCTTTTTTTGTTTTGTTTTTTTAAAAAAAGCAGACAATTTACAGATTCACAGCATTCAATCTAAAGAGGCCTGGTCAATGTGAGCTGGCATAAGAAAGTCTCCTTTGTTTCAACTCTGTAAAGAAAATAACTTTGAAATGACCAGTTGGCTTTTTCTTCCTTGTCTCTGCTTTTTTCAGCTTTTCCTACCCATAAATCCCTCCCATTTTGCTCAGCTTAGCAGAGCCCCTTTCTATTTTGTAGGTGGGATACTGCCCAGTTCATGAATCAGTAATAAAAGCCAATTTGATCTTTGGAAAAAAAAAAAAATCAGTGAAGAAATGACCAGGGCAAAATAATATTAAAATAAGTCAAAGTATTTTTTGGAAATGAGTAAACAAGCGCAAAAAAGTAATCTAAGAAAATAAGCCGTTGTCAAAAAGTAGAACTGAAAGTACAATGACAAAAACAGATAGGTTGTTTTACATTCCCTCCACCAGAATATAAATTCTGTGAGGTCTGTTTGTGCATTACTGTATGTCAAGTACCTGAACAGTGCCTCAAATATTTATTTATTTAGGCATGCAAATATTTGTTGAATGAATAAATACCAGCTGGTCTCAGTGAAATATACAGGGAAAGGACCAGCTAGCTCCTGATGCTATAATAATATAATGGAAGGAACCATAATATGGGCCTGGGGTAGGTGGCACTGTAAGGTCCTAAAGGGAAAGTCTGGGCTAGAATTTTAATTGAGAGGGATCAAAAGAAGGAACTGTTTGGTTTCTTAAAAATATATAAAGCATAACCTAAGCAGAGTGGTCCTGTGGCAGTATCTTGGCAGTGCCTTGCTTCCCTGAGTACTGAAAATATGGGATATATAAACGTTTGTCACTTTTCTGAAGCATGAATCAGAATCCCACTGGTACATGGAAGCAAGCCACATCAACAGTGAACAAGATCAAGTGACTCCAAAGCATCTGATCCTAAGCTCAGGATTTGTGCTTTCTACTCATGGTGACATACACAGTAACTCCCATGCAGTGAGAAAAGTTATATTTCTTGCTCTAAATTGGCACCAAAAACAAAGTCGATTTACAGTGATGGTGATGAAAACTGAGTGAAAGAAATTTAAAATGTGGTTGAAAAAAAGTGATGAACCTTAGCAAAACAATAGTCTCACTCAAGTCTAAAGGGGCCCTTAAATGTTTTCAGTTACACTTCATTGGGCAAATACTGTTAAAGTGGTTATAAAAGTCTCAAGTAAATTCTTTTGAGAATGCCAATGAACTACTGTATAGGAAAGTGGTGCAAATTTTGTTACTTATTTTCATGAATGTGATCAATCTCAGGCAAGTCACCTTCTTTAAAAAATGTAAAGTGGAGCCTGGAATACAAGAGAATAAAAAGCAGGAATTTACATTATTTCCATAATGGAAAACTTGTTATTTTAAAACTATTTCTTGTGAGGGACCATTAGAAAATTTAAATCATTTCTCCAAAAGAGATTTCCTTTGGAAATTAGACAAATGTACATATTAACTGATTGATACTACAAAGGAATTGATCTAGAATCAATTATTTTTTTAATGTAAACCTTAGAACTTGAAAAACTACAATTCTGGGAAAGCTACATATTCAGGTACATATTCAATAAGTATGAATGAACGAACACATGACAAATATATAACCTAGAGTAATAAAGTTTCATTTTACATGCCACATTCTTGGGGAAAGGAAATAATCACAACAGTCTTCCCGTGGAATACTAAGGAATGGGCTAGGAACCTTGTGCTTATCAGCAGAGCCTCCCAGAAGAAATATCCTTTCTCTTCACATACAGTCCTGCCCTTAATCTGCAGATTCAAAAGAAGGAGTCAAGGGACTTTTCCTGCTACTGCAATGCAACATCATGAAGGAAGGTTTCTACCTTTAAAACACAACAGTAGTCATTATACATGCAACTGGCTTGGAACACTTCTCAGTATTTATTTCATTTTATATGACTAATATCTTACTTTCAGAATAGCTACAGTTATTTTCAGATAGTCTTTCCTGAAAAACAAACAGGTTAATCTCACTAAACATTTTCTTTCTTTGTGTATGGACATACAAGGGCAGAGAATATGGAAGAAAGGTGAAAGCAGGAAGGGACTGGACTCTTCTAAAAGCAGGAAAATAAAATGCTTAAAAGCCACTATGCAACAGAAATAGATATTTTCCTTAAAATCTGTCTATCCAGCTTTTCTCCATTTATTTTAACTGAATAGAGACATTCTAACAGCACATATTAACAGGTGGAAAGGAAAGTTTTTTTGTTTTTTGTTTTGGCTCACTTCCCTTTAGACTGTTTAAAAGGGGAATGACCACTTGCTGTTCCAAACACAATACGTGACCTGGCTTTTGCCTAGACCTCAATGAAGGCAATTGAAATAGAAAAATACAACATTCTTGTTTCCATTTTCCCTACATCAGTCTCAGCTCTTTCGGGATGAAATCAGTCTCTCAAGGGACCTCAATCTCACAATTTGTGAAACAATGCTCTAGATATGAAACAAAAGGAACACAATGGAAAAGCGGCAGCCATTTGTTTTTCCACTTGGGAGAGTTAGACTGTACATCCTTTTCATTACAAAGCCCAGTTACTATGCAGAATTGTAAATTAACTCTTTGTAATACAAATGATTTCAGGTTCACATAATAAAATAAGGAAAAAACTGAAGTCCCTGATTTTAAGCAATCTCCAAAACAAAATTAAAGAACCAAGATATCCCAGTGAGATCCTTTTGTTTGTGATAAATTTTACTTAAAAAAATTTATGCGGAAAGTAAGTAACATATAACTCAGGTAATGTATTAACATAAGAATGCACATAATGTCCACTTATTACATTCTACACTATCCTTAAAACATTTTCAAATACTTTAAACCAAGGTTCAGCAAACTGTAGCTCCTGGTTCAAACATAGCCCACTGCCTGTTTTTGTAAATAAAGTTTTATTGAAACACAGCTACACTCATTTGTTGGCATATTGTCTGTGACTGCTTCTGTGCTACAATTTCAAAGTTGAATAGCTGTGACAGAGACTGTATGGTCTGGAAAACCAAAATAATTTTGTCTTTAACAGTAAAAACCTGCAATCCAAACTTCTAAACCAGGGGGTCTTGAACTTTAACACTCATAAGAAACACCTGGGCAGCTTATGAAACCACAGCTGGGCTCCATCTTCAGCGATCATGATTCAGTAGGTTGGGATAGGAGTCTGTGAACTTGCATTTCCAACAAGCTCACAAGCTGCTGGTCTATGAACTAAAGTTTAAGAACCATTGCTCTAAACCATCTCATATAATCACAGATTAAAAATGACCATAAATGCTTACATTCTATAGAACAGGCTAGCTGTTACAAAATGAAAACTAGGAACAAAAAAGGAGTGAGATAGATCTCTTGACTTATTCGGGATTCTTGGTGGCTAACAGTACAATTCACTGCCATAGCCATCAGGCAATTCTTCAGCCCCTCATCCTAACATTAATACACAGTGAATCCTGGAAATTCAATAGGAACCAGCAGAAACTAAAGGCAATTGGGTTGGAGGTGTATAACCTAAACTGATCTTTAGAGAAGCTATAAAACACATTTTTAGTAAAAGCCAAGTTACAAGCAGCTATACTTTAGTACTCAACTGGAATATACACTTAAGGACTAAAGTACAATGTTTGGAAAAAAAAAAAAGACGCATATAGCTTATAATCCAATGGTCCAATCAAAAGTTGAATTCCTTTACTTCATATAAATAACCAGAAATGGTTAAAAATCAAATTCTTTAAACAAAATTCTAATAAGTATGTGTAGAGCTAATGTGGGAAACAAAACAGAGGATGTCAACTGATAAATTTCATTAGAGCTAGGCTCAGACAGGATGAAAAAGAATGGTATGTAAACCACCTAAAAATATTAGTATGTCTTTGATTTGGACACTGTAGATGATAGAAGTGGAAGGTAAAGATTTGGAGGGAAAATTTCCTTTGCTGACTTACTGGGACATAAAATCCTACCTTTTTCTTTATTTAGCTTCTATGGAGCCTCTACCATGCTCAGAGGCATTGTACTTAGTATTAGGGATAGAAATGGAAAAAACAAACAAACAAACAAACAAACCCACCATCCCTACCTTCAACAAACTCTCAATCTAGAGACATGTAGATCACTGTAAAACAGCATGATAAGTATAAGAACAAATGTACGTTATAAGTACTGTAAGGGTGTATAGTGGGCTGATTAAATATGCTCAGGAGAAAGGTGAAAGAAGGGTTCACTAAAAAGTTATTGCTTTAACTGAGACCTGAAGGAATTGAGCAGGTGAAGAAAGCTAGGTAGACAGACAGCTCACAAGAGGATACAGTGTGTGTAAAGATACAGAGGTGACAGAGAGTAATATGGATTTGAATTCTCCAAACAGGTCAGTTGGCTAAAGCAGTGTGTGCAATGTGGGATGGTACAAGATGGGAGACTAGACAAGAAGCCAGGGTCCCACATGAAGGGCCTGGGTGCTCAAGAATCAGGTCTTTATTTCCCCAGCTTTAGGGAAAATGATGAAGGATTTTAACGCTAAAGTGGACTGCACAAATTTGAATTATGGTAAAATCACTGTGGCACCACTAGAGAGACTGAAGATTAGGGAGTTAACTTTTGCTTTGTTTTTGTTGTTATTGTTTTCATTTTGTTTTGGTGAGTTGAGGTCTCACTCTGTTGCCCAGACTGGAGTGCAATGGAACGATCATAGCTCACTGCAGCCTCCAACTCTTGGGCTTAAGTGATCCTCGCACCTCAGCCTCCAGAGTAGATGGGACTACAGGTGTGTGACACAGAGATTTTATTTTTGGTCTCATAAGACTTTGTATTCAAGGCACTTGTAAGAAGGAAAAAGAAAGACAGAGCTAAACAGAGGTAAAACAATCACCCAGTTTAATTTTTATCTAAATGAAGTTTGCAAAGAAGTATCAAAGTGTGAAATTTATACATTGCATTCTAAAGCATAAGAAATATTATCTTGTTTATCCAATAAGGACAAGGGCCTTAAAAAAAAAACAGTTAAAGATGACATTATGGTCCATGTAGACAGAGAAGACTACCAGATTGGAGTGCCTGAACCTTGGACAAATCATAACTTTTCTGGGTTTCAGTTTCTTTATCTGTATAATGAAGGGTTCAGGGGTTCTTTACCTGAGCTATAAGTATATTTCAATATAATTTGTTTTCGTTGTAATCCTACCCATTTTATTTATTTAAATATTAAAACTTATTCTGAGAAGGGGTTAATGGCACAAAAAATGCTAAGAAGCTCTGTATGATCTTTAGGGTCACTTACAACTCTCAAATTATAGGATTTTGGACATTCAAATACAGGAACTAAAAGAGAATACTATTGTATAAGGAAAATAGGAATGGGGTGGTAGGAAAACACAACAGTATAGACTAAAAAATTACATATAGGGATTAAAAGCCTGACCCAGGTTGACAATATTTTTGCCTTTTCATTTCTCTTTCCTTTCTTCTGTAAACTTAGGTTAACGCTGGTATTGTGACTGCTTGAGGGCTTTCTTCTTGTGTATCCTTAAACTTACTGAAGTATGATTTATAGCAAAAAACAAACAAAGAAACAAACAAACAAAAAACTTCATTAGCAAAGGCTATGAGAAAAGTTACTTACATGTGGAGAATTATATAATGAAGAGATTGGTAGTGTTAGCAATCACATAAAAGAGGTAAGAACCAAAAGCCTTCTTGATAATATCCAGGCAAAAAACTACTTGGGAAAGAAGCTAGGTAAATTAAAAAGTAACTTTTTTTTTTTGAAAGTAAAAAACAATTGGTTCTACATGTGTAGAACAAAGCTAGGTGCTACTATCTTATAATTATAGGCATTTAATAGCAGGGATGTAGCTCTCTTGAGTCTAGATGATATCAATTTATAAGGTCACTGCTAGCATTCAAATTTAAAATGGTCGCCCAGATGCAGTGGCTCACGCCTGTAATCTTAGCACTTTGGGATGCTGAGGCAGGACGGATCACTTGAGCCTAGGAGTACAAGACCAGCCTGGGCAACATAGTGAGACCCTATCTCTAAAAGAAAAAACAAAAACCTTAAAATGTATGTAGTTACCACATACAAAGGAAATCAGATTTAAAAAATTTAGGAACACTATCAAAACATGAACACTACAAAACATCATCAGAGAAAAAGCGAATGAATGAAGTAATTATTGTTTCACAGTGTTCTCACTATATACTTCATACACTTTATATTGAATCAGACTGAACCATCAAAATGGTTCTGATTAATGAAAGTCTCAGTGCATCATTTGTTCAGTGTTCAAAAGGACATCTTGCATCGGTTTGAAAAAAAACACTGAAAGATAACAATAATACAATCTGTATTATCCTTTTAAATAACATCTACTTAGTATTTATAAGCTTTCCTATTCCAGACATGAGTCCACAATGAGGCAGTCAGACGACTATTCAATTGAACAACAATAGAAAACTATCAAAGCTGCAAAATCAAATCTAATCAATTTTAAAAATAGTATATATATTAAATTTGTAGGGATTTCCTCTCTTAGCAACAATCTGAGGGAAAAAAGCCTTTACTATTCTCAGTTTTCTGGAGAAAACTACAAAAACAATACATGTGTCCAGTTCCCTTCAGGAGACTTAACAACCTAACAAATCTGCATGGGAAGGCAGGTTCCTGTCTGTACAGGTAGTTTTCTTCCCACTCCCTAGTAATTTGCATATCTCTAAACCAGAGACAGGTAACTAACGCACCTAAGGCAATCTTTAGTGTCACTGTACTCCTCTCAAGTGGTTTCTTTTAACAAGTATCTTATAAAGAACATATATGTGCTATGCTTAGAAAACAAAGTCACTTTTCAGAGTCTTTGTGATAACCTTAAAATACAGTCTACAGCAACAAAATATTCTGATAATTTATTTATTTCAGAAAAACTGTACCAAGTGAATATTACAACTACTTATAAAACATGTAGATTTCTTCACTTTTAGTCCAGGCAATAAATATTACATGTTCACTGAATTAGAAAAATATTCAGAATTCACATTTAGAGGAACTATCATACTTGATTCAGGAAAGCAAAATATTTTCCAGGTACATGGCATTTAGAAATCATTTGTCACCATACTTCATTATATAAAATGAACCCTATTTAAACGAGTCTACTAAACCGGGCCGCAAATGTACATAAAACATAAGTCAGTAGAGGGATTTAATTTTCAAAAGGGCTTTTCAAAACACGACTTGTACACAACTTGAAGAAATCGGCTGTGTTTAAAAATAAGTCACATTACTAGTTTCTAGAACAGAGCATAAACTACTTTTCAATAAAGGTATGAAGCACTACTCACCTCCATTTCCACAGCGGCAATACTCTGGTCATAATGACCCATCAGATTAGGGAAAAATGTCATGTTGTAGGCCATTTTCATACATCTGGGAACAGTAATTGGTTCACAGGTGAAGAGACTGTGCCCTCTTATGAGGGGTAGAAAAATACACGTCAACAAAAATGTAAACGTTTCCATTTTCTTCAAATTCCTGATTTTACCACATAGCTTGGATGAATCACTCTTTGCATCCTCAGAAGATCCCCATCCAAAGATAAAATATTCAAATTCCTCATTTCACGATTTTACTCATTTTCAGGTTTTCCTGAAAATAAGTCCTGGGTCGATTACTGTAAAAACAAACAAGAGGGTATATTAGCAACATTTGTCATAAACTCAAATGTGGAGTCAAAGTGCAGAGTTAAGATTTTCATCCCAGGTAACAAACACTGGAAAAACAACGGAAAATTCTGTCCTAGCGAGATACTCTTTCACCTGCCTTAGCATGGAATATATCATTTGCTAAGGAAGCTGCACCTCTAGGAACCGATGCTAGGAGGTTGCTGCTGTATGGAACACAGGGTTAAAAGGGTTCGGAATGGCAAGAGTAAGATGGAGGAAAAAAGGAACGCTGGTGATTCGAAGTAAATCATAAAGGATTAATATAAGCATACAATCTAAGAGCCCCTGTTGGAAAGCTTATTAAGTACAAGAAAACTAAGGCCCTAGGAAATTCCTTAAGACCCAAAGAGTTCTTAAACTTGTAAAAGACTCTAAAGAGTCCATTTTTGTGGCAGTCTTAGAGTTTTCTCGTTTTTCAAAAGGCCAACTAGAGGGAGACTTTTAGGATTCCTCCAGCGGAGGAGCAACATTGCAGTTCTCACTGGCTAGGAGGGTGTAGCGCTGCCGTCGAAAGGAAAGTGCGCAAAACCGTCCCGCGGGAAGGGCGAAGGCAGTCCCCTGGGGGAGGAAGGCTGTGGGCCCCGGATTACGAATTACCCGCGCCCCAACACACACTGACGACCGGTCTGCCAACGTCCCACACCCGGGCACCTGCCCCAGGCCTAGAGCCAGACAGCGCGTTCTTGGCCTGCGCGGTGCCGCGGGGCCCCGGCACAGCCAGCCTTTCAGAGCCGGCTCCCGTTTCCGAGGAAACTCGGGTGCGGGCCGTCCCGCCACCGCCTCCCCAGCACCTGTGGCTCCCGGCGCGCCTCACCCAGCCGCGGCCCCTCGCGGCCCGCCCCGCTTCCCCTGGCACCCGCCCGGCCCCTGCCCAGTCCCGGCCGTGGGAGCCTCATCTCGGGCAGCGGTCGAAGGCCGCTCTCCCTTGCCTTCCCCGGCTAGCCCACCGTCCCCCCAGCGACCTGAGACGGCTCCGGGGAGCGTCCGGGACTGGAGCTGCCTCGAGAGCCGCACGGGGAGCGAGAGCTGAGCGATCCCGCGAGACTGCGCCGCCAGGTCGGGCGGGCAGGTCCGATCACAGCTCACTGCAACCTCCACCTCCCAGGTTCAAGTGATTCTCCTGCCTCATCCTCTGGAGCAGCTGGAATTATAGGCGTGCACCACCACGTCCAGCTAATTTTTGTATTATTAGTAAAGATGGGGTTTCACCATGTTGGTCAGGCTGGTCTTGAACTCCTGACCTCAGGTGATCCACCCATCTCAGCCTCCCAAAGTGCTGGGATTACAGGCGTGAGACACCATGCCCAGTCTAAAATTCCATTTTTAAATTCAGACACAAATGTTCTCTCTTCTCCCAGGTCAGGCTGGACCCAGGAGTGGCAGAGTAGAGGGTGGTATGGTCTGCTTCTGGAGCACCTTGTTTCTCTCCCTTTTGTGTGCTGGGGCGGAGAGGATGAAGAAAGAAATATATCTCATATAACTGATGCTTGACCCCTCATGGAACACAGTGAGTACATCTTCTAAGAGGTCCTGGGGGGCTTTCCACACTGCAGCGTTGCTGACATGGAAGATCCTGCCCCAGCTCAACCTCTTTCAGATGCCCTCTTAGCTCTTGCCTTGGCAGGGTCTCCACAGCAGCTTCTTGCTTCAGTCCCTTTGCCTGGAAAGCAATCCTCTCTCCTTGGGTATCCACAAGCTGCTTTGAGCTCACACAGTCATCTCTTGCCAGTTGTCTGCCCCGCTCTGGTAAGCCCAGGGCTCAATAACAAATCCTAATCCATTGTCTTCGCAATATTTCATCTGAGAAGTGGGATCCAGCCCCCCATTCTTGCAGATGCTTCAAATCCTTGAATTAGATTCTATGGAGTTGTAGCTTCACTTGGCTTGGAGAGAAAGGAGAGCAACCACGGGGAAGGATGAGAAAAGCCACAGCCCTCCCCACCAGGCAGACAACCTGTGATTCTAAAAATGAGCCCCGTCTGTCCTCCCCAGACTTTATTTAAAACTTGAAACAGTTCTTGGTAGTAGCATTTCCAAGCAAGCTATCCCTCAGTAAGCCCTGGAGTGGCTATTAGGCCCAATTGTTAGCAGCCTTCCTAGTGTAAGGAGACAGTGAGAGACTTAGCATTACTTTCAACCCACATTGGGTCCTCTTGATAGTTTTAGACAGAAAGACCCTCTCAGCTTCCTGTTACACAAGTAAGCAACCTATTAAAATACGTGATTATGCACACATATGTTTACTGCAGTCCTGTTTATAATAGCAAAGACTTGGAACCAACCCAAATGCCCATTGATGATAGACTGGATAAAGAAAATGTAACACATATACACCATGAAATACTACGCAGCCATAAAAAAGAATGAGTTCATGTCCTTTGCAGGGACATGGATGAAGCTGGAAACCATCATCCTCTGCAAACTAACACACGAACAGAAAACCAAACACCGCACGTTCTCACTAATAAGTGGGGGATGAGCAATGAGAACACATGGACATAGGGAGGGGAACATCACACACCAGGGCCTGTCGGGAGGTGGGAGGNGCAGATCTTTTTTTGTTTTAGTTTTTTTAAAAAAAGCAGACAATTCACAGATTCACAGCATTCAATCTAAAGAGGCCTGGTCAATGTGAGCTGGCATAAGAAAGTCTCCTTTGTTTCAACTCTGTAAAGAAAATAACTTTGAAATGACCAGTTGGCTTGTTCTTCCTTGTCTCTGCTTTTTTCAGCTTTTTCTACCCATAAATCCCTCCCATTTTGCTCAGCTTAGTAGAGCCCCTTTCTATTTTGTAGGTGGGATACTGCCCAGTTCATGAATCAGTAATAAAAGCCAATTTGATCTTTAAGCTCAATTTGTTGATATTTTGTTCTTTGACAGCTTCCTTGCTCTGTTATGCTCTCTTGGAAGGATCTAGCATCTGGCTTTTGCACTAGGAGCAGCTTTTCCAACATCTAAATCTTGCAGCACACACAGTTCCCCAGCACCTAGTTCCTACAATGAATGACAACCTGCAACACCCAGCATCCACCTTAGGTGGTCTTGTAGCATCGTACCCCTGGTGACATACCTTCCCATGACCAGCTTTCCCTGGCACACTAGAGGGTGATTTCCAGCAAGTTCCACCAGTGAGGCCTCACAGCAGCCTCTCTACCATTCAGCGAGCCATGATGATGCCCTTTCCAACAAGGTTTGGAGCTCAACCCTGGGAGGAATAGGCTCTTCTTTGGGCACATGATCTCAGCCCTAAGGGTGATGACTGCTCTGCTTCTCATACATGCTTTTTGGGTTTTTCTTTGTTTTGTTTTGTTGTTGTTGTTGTTGTTGTTGTTGTTGTTGATAAGGTCTGGCTCTATTGCCAAGGCTGGAGTGCAGTGGGGCAATCTCAACTCACTGCAACCTGGGCTCAAACCATCCTCTCACCTCAGCTCCCAAGTAGCTAGAACTATAGGCATACACCATCATGCCCAGCTAATTTTTGTACTTTTTGTAGAGATGGGTTTTAACATGTTGCCCAGGCTGGTCTTGAACCTGAGCTCAAACAATCCACCCACCTCAGCCTCCCAAAGTGCTGGGATTACAGGCGTGAGCCACCACCCCCAGCCACATCTGTTGTTCTTATATAACTTAGAGATCTAGTTACTTCTTATTAGCAGTCACTTGTTACATAATCCCCTGTTATATTTAATAATCCTTTATATTAAACTTTCCTTTTTCAAATTGTCATATGCTTTCTCTCTCTTGATTAGATCTAAACCAATTCATCTCTCAATAATGTAATAAGTCTTAGTATATCATTATCTAAAATAATTCACTATATGGGATAACTCACTTCTCTTGGTCATGTTGCTATATTCATGCATTTGTTTACTTATTTATCCATTCATTCAACAAATGTTTATTGAACACCTACTGTGTACTAGCTGGAGCTACAAAGTATTGCCCTCAAGGAGCGTACAATCCAAAGCAAGATAAAGACAAGTGTTAGAACAAGTATAACCAGTTTATTGAATAGTGTGAGCCACATAGCATACAAAGATGAAATGGTTTCATTTTTATCCAAACACTCTCTGATGACCCTATCTTACATTGCTTCTTCTCATAACAACATCTTGGGCAGATCCTGTAGCTTTCTGGTCATTTTCAGCTATTAAAATTCCTTTTTTTTTTTTTTTTTTTTTTTTTTTT
>NW_016811040.1:699408-712768 GCF_001698545.2 Rhinopithecus bieti | reverse complement strand
AGAGAAAGAAAGAAAGAAAGAAAGAAAGAAAGAAAGAAAGAAAGAAAGAAAGAAAGAAGGAAAGAAAGAAAGAAAGAGAGAGGAGAGAGAGAAAGCAAGCCAGACATGGTGCCTCACAGTTGTAATCCCAGCATTTTGGGAAGCTGAGGTGGGAGGATAGCTTGAGCTCAGGAGTTTGAGATAAGCCTGAGCCATATAGTGAGATTCCAACTCAACAGAATATCAAAAAATTAGCAAGGCATGATGGTGTACGCTGGTAGTCCCAGCTACTTGGGAGCCTGAGGTGGGAGGATTGCTTGAGCCTGGGAGTTCAAGGCTGCAGTGAGCCATGAATGCACCACTGCACTCCAGCCTGGGCAACAGAGTGAGACCCAGTCTCAAAAAAAAAAAAAGAAAGAAAAAGAAAGAAAGAAAGAAAGAAAGAAAGAAAGAAAGAAAGAAAGAAAGAAAGAAAGAAAGAAAAGAAAAAAGAAAAGAAAAGAAAAGAAAAGAAAAGAAAAGAAAAGAAAAGAAAAGAAAAATACCAATTAGAGACTGTGGAGGGAGAATGAAAATAAAATAAATAGCACAATGGATACAGCTGGGGAGCAATTAATAAGCCAAGAAATTCTTTCCCAAGAAATTCTTTCAGAATGCACTGCAAAAGAGCAAAGGAATTAACAATACAGAAGAAAAGTCACAGTGTCATTTCTGCCACATTCTGTTGGCAAGAAATGAGTGACAGGCCTAGTCCAGATTCAAAGGGAGGGAAATACACAAGACTGGAAGGTGTGATTCATCAGGACCGTCATGTGACAGACTCCACACACACTACCCTCTGTCCCCTCCCATCACTCTGTATGTGCCTCTATTACCACCTATCCCGTGGTGCTATGATTTGTTTACTTGGCAGTCTCTCCACTAGACTATGAGTCTCATGAGGGTAAGACCTATCTCACTCATCTTCCAAATTAACGGCGACTGGCTCAGTGCTTAGCACAAAACAGGTGTTCACTAAAAGTGTGTGAAATTAAATTACTCCCACTGCAGTCATTCAGAGTACATAGAGTCAGGGAGCCTGGCTCTAAAGTTAGTTCTGGACCATCTGGGCCACATCTCCTAAAAAATTAAATAAAATAAATTATTTTTCATGTAAAGGTAACCACCAGGAGAACTGAAGTACCAAGACATTAGCAAAAAAGGGGACAAAGAAACCATAATCAATTCAACAAAAGTCTTTTATATGCCTCACTCAGAAGTCTATAAAGTAGATAAAGCATAATAACATAAACATCATACTTGAACTAAAGATATAAATAGATAATTTTGCAGCCAGTTTGTGTTCAAACATACATGGCACAATTACAGAAACTATGTATCATGCTGCCAAGACCTCAAAACTTCAAAAAGAAAAAATCATACAGGTCATAGTGTAGCACAATTTAAAATTCACACAACAACAAAAAATGGTATCTCCCACCAAAGTATCTATTCACATAAAGATGTGAAACCCTCTTTTAAACCTAAATAGAATGCTAACCACAAAAGAAATACCAAAGTAATCAAAAGGCTTTCCCCTGAAATTGCGTCAGGTTCATTTGATTTTACACGTGAGTTTTGCCAAGCCTTCGATGTTATACTTTCTATGTTACATAAGCAAGCCCAGATCACAGATAAAAGTAAAAAGAGTTTTAATAATATTATGAGGTTAGCATGATACCAATATTAAAACTATTAAAAGAATATACTTTTATGATTAGAGCAATGGTAGCCAATTCAATAAGAAAGAAAAAAGAGAGAATCTTTATAGGTAATATAGTTAGTTGTATAACAAGAAAAACAAGAAAATCAACTGACGAAAAGTTGCAATGAGGTGACTAAATATAAGATCAATATATATAAACCCACAGCTCTACCATAAACCAATAATAACCAATTGGGGAAAAAAATAAGTACCTCATTTACAGTAACAACAATAACTACTTAATCATTATAAATCATCAAGAAATATACAATACTTATATTAAGAAACTTAGGAAAAATTTAGTGTGCTTACTGCATAAAAGCAGTCCTCAACATATCGCCCTAAAGCAATTTACAAATTCAAAAAAATCCCAATTAAAATCCCCAAAGATTTTCATAGAATAGGACAGACGGATTCTAACATTTATCTGAATATGAAAATGCCCAAGAATAGAACATTTTGCTTTTAGTAATTAAAACAATGTGGCATTACAGCAGAAATAAACAAATAGATAAATGATACAAAAAGATAAAATTCTAAACATACCCATATGTGTAATAAGGATTTAGTATACAAACTTTTTAATGTGGTATGTTGAATCATTGGAAAAAAAGATGAAGAATGAAATCAGTAATTTTGACAACAATTGACTATCGATTTGAAAGAAAATAATTAGATTTCCTACCATTCACAAAATAAATTCCAGGTGCGTTAAATATTGAAAGTTTAAAACAAAATGTGAAAAGTTAGAAGAAAATCTAGAATATGTTTATAAGCCCTAAGTCCTTTTCATTTTCTTTTTTCAGAAGGTGAGCTGTTACACATTCCATAGCAGATTCCAATTCCATTGCCACCATCCCACTTTAAGTCCCTTTAAAATGAGATTTTTTAGATAAATGATAAAATCTGGGCTGATGTGGTGGCTTGCACCTATAACCCCAGCATTTAGGAAGCTGAGGCAGGAGGCTTGCTTGAGCCCCAGGAGTTTGAGACCAGACTGGGCAACATAACAAGACACTGCCTCTAAAAAAATAATAAAACAAAATTTGGACAGTAAAATATTAATAAATTTGACATCAGAATTTAAAATTTCTATACCACAAAAACACCATAATTGAGTTTAAAAAGAGACAGATTACAGAATCTGTTTGTAATGTTTATAACAAAAGAGTAATATCTAGACTATATTAAGTACTTCTACAGATAAATAAAATGAATCCCGCCGGGCACGGTGGCTCATGCCTGTAATCCCAGCACTTTGGGAGGCCGAGGCGGGCGGATCATGAGGTCAGGAGATCAAGACCACCCTGGCCAACATGGTGAAACCCCGTCTCTACTAAAAATACAAAAATTAGCTGGACGTGGTGGCGCGCACCTGTAGTCCCAGCTACTCGGAAGGCTGAGGCAGGAGAATCACTTGAACCAGGGAGTCGGAGGTTGCAGTGAGCCAAAATGGTGCCACTGCACCCCAGCCTGGTGGCAGAGTGAGACTCCATCCCAAATAAATAGATAAATAAATAAATAGAATGGATCCAATACAAAATAACAAATGAAAATTCAAAGAAGTAGAAAACGAATTAACAATAAACATAAGAAAATGCATTCAATTTCACTAGTGGTCAGTAAAATGGAAATTAAATAACAATGAGAAACCAGTTGAGGCTCATTTGATTAGCAAAATGTATAAAGTTTTATGATATCAAATGTTGGCAAGGATGGGCAAGAACTCTCATCACTCTGGTGAGATTATAGACTTTTGGGAAGGGCAATTTGCAAAATGTATAGAAACTTGAGATGTGTTTAGCTTTTGATCCAGGATTTCCATTAATTATCTCTACTAGAGAAGCACTGACACATCCACAAAAAGGCAGTGATGGTGGCAGCGGCCCATCTGGAGTGGCCACTGCGAGAACACCAGCTGCAGCAGGGGAGGCGCGGCCGGGACTGTGCGCGCTGTAGAGCCAGTGGGGGCCAGGATCAGGTGATCCCAGTGGGAGCCCTCTGCCCTACCAAGTTGGCAGGGTGAGAGCCCGCACTCCCAGAAGCAGTTACAGCTGCCCAACTGTGGCTCTGGACCCAGCATCCCTGTGCTCTGGGGCGGGGAAGCCCCCTATCCCCACAGGCTCAGAAGTGGCTACTCCCACTCCCTGGCCTCTCCCCGCTCCTAGAGCCCACTCCACAGCTGAGCAAAGTTGTGGACATGTCCCCATAGCCAAGCCTGGGTGCTGTCACAACCCAACCAGATGTGCATGGGCTTGGAGCAACGCTGACACACCAGCCCCCCACTGCCTCAGCCCCCTCTGGAAACTGCTTCTGAGGATGAAACTTCAGGTGCTTACAAGCATGGGAGGGAGGCCACGAGGCTTTGGGCAGCTCGGCCCAGGCCTGCTGGTACCCGTTGATGTGGACAGCCTGGGAGCTGTGGATGGTGTGTTGATGGCAACAGAAGGCAGACAGGTTCCTAGGTGGGAAGGGATGGGTCCCCAGTGAAACCCCACCTTCAAGCCAGGGAAAGCCTGAAGTTTGGGGACCAGTTCCAAGTGAAGTCCACCACCTGGAATGAGAACTTCCATGATGCCTTTTGGCCAATCAAGTGGTGCTTTTCACAGCCCTCCCATGGACCACTCAGCACACACTTCCTCCATTCTGAACCCATAAAATCCCTGGACCCAGGCTGACTCAGATACTCCTTGGGACGACCTGCCCGCAGCTAGGAGCTACCCACTTCACGTCTCCTCTCCCTCCTGAGAGCTGTTTGGTCACCCAATAAGCACTTCTCTGCCTTGCTCACCCTCCAGTTGTCTGCATAACCTCATTCTTCTGGACACAAAACAAGAACTCAGGACCCGCCAAACAGAAGGAGGGAAAGGAGCCGTAGCACACGCCTGGCTGGCTCTCTGAGCTCTCAGACTGCAGGACTGAAGAGTGGTAACTCTTCCGAGGGCCCAGACCTCGAGATTCCCCGATGCAGTTATGTAACACTATAGCCCTCCAGCTCTCTGCTGGCACCAGGCAACCACCCCACGCAATAGGAAGCAGTGGTGAGGCCGGACCATCCCAGGAGCCAGAGTGAAGCGGCGGGACCGAAAAAGCTGTAACACAAACAGGCTGAAACATGCCCCCACCAAACATCCCCACCCAACCCCACTCACCATGCTGTGGGCAACGAGGAGAGAAGAACTGCAGCCCTTCTGGGAGCCCAGACAGACCTCAGGGCTCCCGGAGCCAGGGCTGTGACATACTATAACACCTTCTTTGGGGGCTCTGTGATTCCCGGCATCTCTGAGCTTTCAGGCGCCACAATGTTCCACTTGTCCAGACACTGGTGCTGGCAGCAAAAGCCGCTTGCGGTACCTCTGGTTCAGCCACAGCTTCGCACAGAGCCAGTGCCTGTGCCAGCGCCTGGAGCTGCCTGCCCCACCGCAGCCGCTGGCATGCCTAACTGTGCTCAGTAGCAGGACCCTGCGCTCACTTGCTCACACACCCCACGCTGCTCCACGCCTGGCTCACCCTTGGCAGGCGTGGGATCCAGGATGGTATCGCCAAGCAGTCTGCAGGGCCAGGTGAGTGGAACAAGACCAGCAGGCGCGAGCAAAACTCAAGCAGAGGCGCCGCCAGCCACAGAGGTTTCTGGCTGGTGAAGCAACACTCAAAGGATCCTGTGACAGCAGGAGAAAAGGTAATTATCAAAGCACTGTTTGTGATAGAGAAAACACTAGAAATTTCCCTATTGCCTCCTGTAATGGAACCAATAGGGGAAATAGTTAAATAAATAAATAAATATACAAATTTGAATTAAGAGAATAAAGCGATTTGCAGAACATATACAAAGTGTGCTACCATATTTGTAAAAACAAAACTGAATCTTTCTCTCTGTCCATATATTACGCAAATGTATTTTAAAAGAGCCTTAAAAGAGACACACTAAACTGGTAACAGTAATGACTCTGGGGAGATGATCAAGAGTAACTTCAGATTTATCTACTTGAATACATTACAATGAGAATATAGTTTTGCAGTGCTTGTGTAATTAAAAAAAACTTTTTAAGAAAATAAATAAGTAAAAATATTTTAGGAACAAGGGTAGAGCTCTGTAACACACTCCAGAAACAGTCCTATAGTTTGGCCCATAAACATTTTTCATATGATGATACCTAGTTTGAACCAGACATGTCAACATCCTCTTACTCTTTATGCTTTATTCAGGAAGATTCTGGAAGACAGAGGATCTGGGTGAGCACCATTATGTACCAGCTGCTACTCTGGGAACTTTTCATAAATTATTGACATAACCCTCACAACAGCTCTAAGAGATGGGCATTATTTTTTATATTTTATAAATAGTGAAATGAAATCCAGAGCCAGGCATTGTGGTGCACACCTGTTGCCACAGCTACCCAGGAGCCTGAGGTGGGAGGATCACTCAAGGCCAGGAGTTCTCACTTATGGTACACTATAATAGGCCTGTGAATAGCCACTGCTCTTTAGCAAAACTGCACTCTTTTAAAAAGAAAAAGAAAGAAAAAAGAACATGAAATCCAGAAAAGTGAAATAACTTGTCTAAACTCACAGTTTTCAAGTGGCCCATTGAAGATTACTCAAATCCAGTTAAGTCCAAAGCCTATCCCACTTCTCCTGTAATAGTCTACTTCCTCCTCCACCCCTGAGAATGAGTACCCTTAGTTAAGTTGCCCCAGCCCAATGCATTTCATCGGGGTGGAGAGATGTCCAGCCACATGGACACAGTGATGTGTCTTCCAGATCCACCTTCAAGGAAGGACTTTTTGGCCAACTGCTGGAAGTGCCTCCAGCTGTCAGACCCTGTGGGGATTGCCTTGGCTACAGAAATAGGAAGTTATACAGAAAACTAAGCCTGGACTGTTGTCACAGGGTTTATCTCCCTGAGGAACAGAGTCTGGATGGAGTTCAGTGGACAGGATGTACTTTGGAGAGCACCCTTGGAATCCACACCTATGAAAGAGAGAGAGGAAGGGATCAGGCAGAAGGGAACCCAAGCCTCTGATGTAGGTCCAGCAGCCTCAGTTAAACCCATGGTGAGCTCTGGAGCCAAATGGTCCATCTGAATTATGCCAGGTAAAAAGAACATGGCCAGGCCTTTATATCCCTTCCTCCATCAGTAACTAGATGTGGACCACCAGGAAAGGACACAACCTTGATCTGAGACAGTCCATGAAGGAATGACAGCTGAAGGCTGTCTGCCAACAGAAAATGGAGCAGCAGGTCCTTCCTTGAAGGGGAATTTGGGAGGCACATCACCGTGTACAGCACCTACTGAACAACAAGAGTATTGACTGAAAGTCTACATTAGGGACAGTTAGATCTCAAGCTCATACCCTCCCTGACCCCTGCAGGGAAAGAATGTTCTAACCTCTGGGAAAATATACGAGGGAAGCTCCAGACTCTGCAAATTCAGGTATAGTGGAGAGTTGGGTGTGAGGTCCTGGATTCAAAGCAGTGGATTGAGAGAAAGTCAGCCTCCTGAATGATAAGAATCCCTTCTAACTTCATTTCCCAGCCAATCTCCCAGAAATCCCACAGCCAAGCTGGAGAACCTCCAAGTGGAATAGAAAGATCCTTGTCAAGAGAAACTGGGCAAGCCCAGAGAAAAGATGGCCAGGTACTAAAATCTTGGAATCTCCCAGTGAAAAAGCCAGTTTCCTACCAGATCATTCTGAAACGATGGCCACCAATGAGCAAGTCCCACCAATGCTCACAGACTTTGCAAGTATTTTCTCAGAGCCTCAGTCTTCACTCTGACAGATCCCTGGCTCATGATTACCTGACATTTAAAGACAGCCTTGGGCACGGCACAGTGGCTCACACCTGTAATCCCAGCACTTTGGGAGGCCAAGGGGGATGGATCACTTGGCGTCAGGAGTTCAAGACCAGCCTGACCAATATGGTGAAACCCTGTCTCTACTAAAAATCAAAAAATTAGCTGGGTGTGGTGGGTGCACGCCTGTAGTCCCAGCTACTCAGGAGGCTGAAGCAGGAGAATCATTTGAGCCCAGGAGGCAGGGGTTGCAGTGAGCCGAGATCACACCACTGCACTCCAGCCTGGGTGACAGAGCCAGACTCTGACTCAAAAAAAAAAAATAGTCCAGGCGCAGTGGTTCATGCCTGTAATCCCATCACTTTGCGAGGCCAAAGCGGGCAGATCACCTGAGGTCAGGAGTTTGAGACCAGCCTGGCCAACATGATGAAACCCCATCTCTACTAATAATACAAAAGTTAGCGGGGCATGATGGCGGGTGCCTATAATCCCAGCTACTCAGGATGCCAAGGAAGGAGAATCGCTTGAACCCTGAAGACAGAAGTTGCAGTGAGCTGAGATCGCGCCATTGCACTCCAGCCTGAATGACAAGGGTGAAACTCAGTCTTAAAAAAAAATAATAAAATAAAATAATAAAGACAGCCTTGAACACACAATACAGAGAGCAAAGCGAACAAACAGAAAAGAATAGGAAGAAACTGAGCTGTGCAGGACATCAAAAAAAGCAACTTATTAAAAAAATACAACTTAAAATCATAGACATAGTCACAAGAGACACTGTCCCATCCATGAATGAAAGGCAGGCTGCCGTTTTTTAAAAAACACAAAGAAGAATGAGAAATAGCAAGAGCTCTTGGAAACTAAAACTGGTAGTCACAATTAAAAATCACTAGGAAGGTTAGAAAAGGAAATCAAAGAGATTGCCCCAATTTTAAATAGAAAGGAAATAAAATGAGTGAAATGGAAAGAAAAGAGTAAGAATGACAGGCTCAGTTGACAAGGTTCACTATCCAAATAATTGGAGTTCTAGAAATGAAGACTGAAAAACATTGGGAGGAAGAAATAAAAAATGAGAACACTTACAGAACTGGAGCAAGTGAATCTTTGGATAGAAAATGACCATTTAGAACCAAGCACAGTAAATTTCAAAAGACACCCCCACAATCATTGCAGGATTTCAGAAGAGCAGGAATAAAGAGATTATAAAAGCTTCAGAGAGAAATGGAAACAAAATAGCCAAAGCAGGGGAAGGCACAGTATTTAAGAAACAGGAGACCCAACAGAGTAGATCAGAGGGAAAACTTCTAGGATGAAGAGAAGTCAGCCGGGCGCAGTGGCTCACGCCTGTAATCCCAGCACTTTGGGAGGCCAAGGCAGGCAGATCACAAGGTCAGGAGTTCAAGACGATCCTGGCCAAGATGGTGAAACCCCTGTCTCTACTAAAAATATAAAAATTAGCCGGGTGTGGTGGCAGGCAGAGGACAGCAGGCCCAGAGAGTACAGAGTCCATATCTGAGCAGAAAGGTGGAAGACACCAGGAGGGAGGTCTGGGAGGTGGGGGAATGAGACTGGGAAGTAGGGGACTGAGACTAGTAAGTTATGTATGATAAATGAGCAATAGGTACAAAGAAAACTAAGCAAATATTAATGCAATTAACAACTTGGGAAAAAATAATATGAGGCCAGGCACAGTGGCTCACGCCTGTAATTCCAACACCTTGGGAGGCCAAGGCAGGTGGATCACCTGAGGTCAGGAATTCAAGACCAGCCTGGCCAATATGGTGAAACCCCATCTCTACTGAAAAACACAAAAATTATCTGGGGACGGTGGTGCGTGGCTGTAACCCCAGCTACGTGGGAGGCTGAGGCAGGAGAATCACTTGAACCTGGGAGGCAGAGGTTGCAGTGAGCCAAGATCTCACCACTGCACTCCAGCCTGGGTGACAGAGTGAGACTCCATCCCAAAAAAAAAAAGGAATTGTAATCTTACTGCAGCACTTGGTTAGTGGTAAGCAATATGCACATGGGAACAATATTTACATAGGCATAATCACATAAACACTGAATATTACTCTAACCAGAAACACTGACTAGACTATATCAGGAGACCAAGAAGAGCAAAGCAGCTGAATGACAGGGTGGGGTGGGAGCACTGTAAAAGAGCTAAATGCTCATCTACCGCAAGTGGAAGTCAATAAATCAATTTTTAAAAGTCTAAAATAAACAAATCACGATAGTATTTAGGAATTCCAGATGCAACTGCTATATGGATAGAAAGTGGGTCCCTCCCAGAAACAAGACTAAAGGTTTGGGTAGGGTAGGAAACTTTTTTGTTTTGTTTTGTTTTGTTTTGTTTTTTTGAGAGAGGGTCTCCTTCTGTTACCCAGGCTGGAGTACAGTGGTGTGATCATGGCTCACTGCAACCTCCAATTCGTGGGCTCAGGCAATCCTCCTGCCTTAGCTAATTCCAAGTAGCTGAGATTATAGGCATGACCACCACACCTGGCTAAATTTTTTTGTACTTTTTTTTTTTTTTTGTAGATGGGGTCTCCCTGTGTTACCCAGGCTCGAACTTCTGGGCTCAAGAGATGCCCCTGCCTTGGCATTCCGAAGTGCTTGGATTACAGGCATGGGCTACCACGCCCAGCCAGGTTTTTAAATTTTAAGCCTTTGTGTCCTATTTCACTTTTTAAATTTTGGTAATAAAATAAATTTTAATAATAAATAGAATAAAGGGGAGCTCTTTATTAAGAAAAAAAAAAGGCACCACTGGCCTGATTCAATCTGACAAAGCCTACAAGTAGCATCAATTCAATCCAATTATGAACTGTTCTTTTTCTAGTCTGGCTTGAAAAATCAACACCTTCCCCTTTAAAGAAAACCCAGCCTCAGATTAATTAACAGCTGAGTCGGCACACAGTTGCATTCAAATGATTCCTTCAGGTTCAGTCTCAAATTAATTAATGACACTCTGTTGCATTTGAACATCATGTATTTCATCTTTCACAATTACTTAGTTTGCCTTCTCTGGACAAAGATTTATTCTTTGGCTCTCAATATATTTATAGAAATTGACTCCTACCCTGCAAACAAGAGGAGAGAAACCAATTCATCTGCCCAGGAGAAGCCTCAAGGTGAAGACCTCCCCTGTCTAAATCACCCTTCGACTAATAGGAAGCTGACAGGCTGCAATGAGCACGTCAGCTGACTGTTTTTCTGTGCTCCACTTTTAGAGGAAATCTCAGGGTGTATCACACACACATACACATACAAGAGCAGATATTAGAGATGGAATTCCAAACAGCCAGGCTCAGGACAAATCCTAAGGCTAGCACATGTAGACACCTCTAACACCCCAACTCACATCTCTCAGCTCCCCATTTCACTTCAAATCGTCATGGACTTCAATGCACCCCCCACTGACCGTGCTTCCCCTCAAGCACAGCTGGGACTTCTCCAGTACTCTAGAGCCCAGAGGTTTCATCAAGGGCTCACGAGGAGAGTTACCAACCCCCAGGGAAACCTCAACTAATGGGGGCCAGGAGCAGATGAATAAATACTTCTCCCAGTCCATCTTCTGATAGACCATTCTGTGAGGTATTCTGGCTAGAATGTTCCAGGCAGGATTAAGCCCAGTTACTCTCAATGTTGACCTCATTAATGCAGCCTTTTCCTTCTCCCCTTGCTCTCCCTGACTCCTCATCTTTGCAATTTGGCAGAACCTCCAAAATAAACTACCCGCATCATATCTTTGTCTCCAGGCTAAGCTTTCAGAAATTATACAACTTAAGAGCTAGGGAGACTCAGTGCCCCAATTTTCTGGGGACACTGATAGTATCTCACCTCAAGAATGTGCTGGGGGACTCTTCCAACACTCCAGACCCCAGGGTTTCTTCAAGCACTCACATGGGAGAGTTACCAAGCCCCAGGCAAGCTTCAACTAATGAAGGCCAGGAGCCAATGGAGAAATCTCTCTCAGCCATGCTGGGTGCGGTGGCTCACACCTGTAATTCCAGCAGTTTGGGAGGCTGAGGCAGGCAGATCATTTAAGGTCAGGAGATCTAGACCAGCCTGGGCAACATGGCAAAATGCTGTCTCTAGAAAAAAATACAAAAACTAGCTGGGCATGGTGGCGGGAGCCTGCAGTCCCAGCTGCTGGAGAGGTTGAAGGTGGGAGGATCGCTTGAGCCTGGGAAGCCGAGGCTGCAGTGAGCTGAGATCGCACCTCTGCACTTCATCCTGGGTGGCAGAGTGAGACCCTGTCCCCAAAAACATGAACTTCTTTCAGTCATAAATCTCCCAGGGATTCCCCATGACACGGGATATTGAGTGCCAAAACCGGGAAAGTCCCAGGCAAACCAGGATGATCTCATCCAAGACAGTGAATTTTTGTCCGCTCTTTGACACTTCTGATGTTATTATCTGAACAACTTAAGAAATATTATTCTTGATTATTTTTCATCAATTCATTCAACGTTTACTTGGCTCATACTCTGCCCCAATCACTGGGAATGAGAAATGAATGGGATATATCTCGGAGTTCTGTTAGTCTAGTGGGGAAAACAAATATAAACACATCACAGTATGTCGCAATGCATGTTGCAGCTGAGTAATACATGAGGCACCCCCAGAGCACGGAAAGAAGGCCTATCTCTGTGATGGGGGTCACAAAAGAATGCAGAAGCGGACCAGGCACAGTGGCTCATATGTGTAATCCCAGCACTTCGGGAGGCCGAGGCAGGTGGATCACTTGAGCCAAGTTTCAGACCAGCCTGGGCAACATGGTGAAACCCTGTCTCTACAAAAAATACAAAAGTTAGCCAAGCATGGTGGCCCATGCTTGTAGTCCCAGCTACTGGGGAGGCTAAGGTTGGAGGATCACTTGAGCCCAGGAGGTCGAGGCTGCAGTGAACTGAGATCATGCCACTGTGCTCCAGCCTGGATGACAAACCTAGATCCTCAAAAAAAAAGAAAAAGCGGAAGTGACTGGTGGGAGAAGTTGTGGAAGCTGCAAAACCCCTTGCAGGTTTGGTTTTGTTTTGTTTTTTGAAGCGGAGTCTCACTCTGTCACCCAGGCTGGAGTGCAATCTTGGCTTACTGCAACCTCCTCCTCCTGGGTTCAAGTGATTCTCCTGTCTCAGCCTCCCGAGTAGCAGAGACTACAGGAGCGCACCATCACATCTGGCTAATCTTTGTATTTTTAGTAGAGATGAGATTTCACCATGTTGACCAGGCTGGTCTTGAACTCCTGACCTCAAGGGATCCACCCACCTCGGCCTCCCAAAGTGCTGAGATTACAGGCATGAATCACCACACCCAGCCCGCCTTGGGTATTTTTTTATGATTTAAATATTTTCACGAGTTTGCCTCAATAAGGTAAGAAAATGAACTGATGGATATCAGCAAGACTTTTCAACAGCAAGCTTTGGCATGAAAGCAGTTTGGGTTGAACCTGGAGTATACCAGGAAATTCAGTTAACTACAAAACCCCTTCACCGACATGTGAAGGCAAGTCTGATGGTAATTTTTTTTTAAGTACAGCACATTGGAAATTCCTGAGGGAGCAACAAGATGTTTCCCCACGTGGCAGCTTAAAAATTCCTGGAGTATGTAGTCCTCACCTCTGACAGTAACCTCAAAACCAGATAGGACTTTTACAATAGTAAATACTTCAGATTAAAGATGATTAGCTGGATGCTTGGAAAAAGGGAGCTGAGGGAAAAGAGATACAGAAATGGTTCTAGGGAAGGAAGAGAAAAAATTATTGTTAAAAATAATTACCACATGATCCAGCAATCTTAATTCTTTTTTTTTTTTTTTTTTTTTTTTTTTTTTTTTTTTTT
>NW_016811040.1:693497-699223 GCF_001698545.2 Rhinopithecus bieti | reverse complement strand
TTTTGAGACGGAGTCTCGCTGTGTCGCCCAGGCTGGAGTGCAGTGGCCGGATCTCAGCTCACTGCAAGCTCCGCCTCCCGGGTTCCCGCCATTCTCCCGCCTCAGCCTCCCAGTAGCTGGGACTACAGGCGCCCGCCACCTCGCCCGGCTAGTTTTTTGTATTTTTAGTAGAGACGGGGTTTCACCGTGTTAGCGAGGAGGGTCTCGATCTCCTGACCTCGTGATCCGCCCGCCTCGACCTCCCAAAGTGCTGGGATTACAGGCTTGAGCCACCGCGCCCGGCCCCAGCAATCTTAATTCTAAGTATATACCCAAAGGAAATGAAATCAGTATATTTAAGGAATATCGCATTCCCCTGTTCATTGTAGCACTATTCGCAATAGGCAAGAAGGGAAATCAACCTAACTATCCCTTAGCAGACAAATGAAGAAAGATAATGTAAATAGCACGCACAATGGAATACTATGCAGCCTCTAAAAAAGAAGAAAATCCTGTCATTTGCAAAAACATGGATGAACCTGGAGGACATTACATTAAGTGAAATAAGACAGACACAGAAAGACAAACACCATATGATCTCACTCATATGTGGAATCTGAAAAAGGTGAATTCATAGAAGTAGAGAGGAGAACAGTGGGGTTTGTGGGGGGTTGGGGGGATGTTGGTCCAAGGGTACAAAATTTTAGATAGGCAGGAGAAATAAATTCAACAGATCCCTTGTACAACATAGTGACTATAGTTAATAACAATGTATTCTGTTCTTGACTATCACAAAAAGAATCGATTTGAAGTGTTCTCATCACAAAAAAAAGATAAATATGTGAGGTAATGTACATGTTAATTAGCTTGGTTTAGCCATTCCACAATATACACATATTCCAAACATGTTGTGCCTGATAAATATATATAATTTTACTTGTTAATTTAAATAAAGATATTAAAACTGGATAAAGATGGCAAAGTGAACAAAATGCTATTCTCTGTCATACCCCAAATACCTTTAAAGTAACAGAAAAAATGTATTTTTAAATAATAAAATTTATAACAATCTTAGCAAAAATAAACAGCATCGTTAACAGAAATCTTAAAGAATTCCTGGAAGTTAGGAAGGAATCAGATTTATAACGAAACTACAGCAACAGGAAACTGCCATCCAAAATACTAAGATGTTAATGGAAAAAAAGGATGACAAGATAACGCACAATGCAGATATTTAATATTACTGACAGCAGATCGATATCCAGAAAACATAAAGAATATCTAGGAATCAATGAAAGGTCAGGCGCAGGGGCTCACACCAGTAATGCCAGCACTTTGGGAGGCCGAGGCAGGTGGATCACTTGAGCTCAGGAATTCGAGACCACCTTAGCCAACATGGTAAAACCCTGTCTCTGCTAAAAATACAAAAATTAGCCAGGCATGGTGGTGTGCGCCTGTAGTCCCAGTTACCGCAGAGGCTGAGGCAGAAGAATCCCCTGAATCCGAGAGGCAGAGGTTGCAGTGAGCCAAGATCACACCACTGCACTCCAGCCTGGGAGACAGAGCGAGACTCTGTCTCAAAAAAAAAAAAAAAAAAAAAAAGAATCAATCAAGGTTTTTAAAGTACCCAAAGAAAAATGGGCAACAAACAAATAGGAATTTCAAAGACAAAACACAAATGCCCAATAAACATATCGGAACACAACCTCAGCAGTAATCAGAGAAATGCCAGTTAAAAACAATGCCTATCAGGCCCGGTGGCTCTCACACCTGTAATCCCAGCACTTTGGGAGGCAGAGGCGAGCTGATCGCTTAAGGCCAGGCGTTCCAGATCAGCCTGAGTAACATGGTGAAACCTCATCTCCACAAAAAATACAAATGTTAGTTGGGTGTGGTGGTGCATGCCTGTAATCCCAGCTACACAGGAGGCTAAGGCAGGAGAATCGCTTGAACCCGGGAGGCGGAGGTTGCAGTGAGCTGAGAACGCGCCACTGCACTCCAGCCTGGGTGACAGAGAGAGTCTTAAAAAAAAAAAAAAAAAATTGCCGGGCATGGTGGCTCTTGCCTATAATTGTAGCAGTTTGGGAGGCTGAGGTGGGCAGATCACCTGAGGTGACGAGTTCGGGACCAGCCTGGACAACATGGCAATACCCAGTCCCTACTAAAAATACAAAAAAAAAAAAAAAAAAATAGCTGGGCATGGTGGCGCACACCTATAATCCCAGCTACTCGGGAGGCTGAAGCAGGAGAATCTCTTGAACCCAGGAGGCAGAGATTGCAGTGAGCTGAGATCATGGCACTGCACAGCTTGTACAAAAGCTCAGGGAGAAAGGAAGGATTCAGGCAGCATTCAAGGAAGTAGAGGAGGTTAGTATGGCTGGCACTTAGAGAAGAGGGAGCAGCCAGGCGCAGTGGCTCATACCTGTAATCCTAGCACTTTGGGAAGCCGAGGCGGGCAGATTGCCTGAGCTCAGGAGTTCAAAACCAGGCTGGGCAATGTGGTGAAACCCCCGTCTCTACTAAAATACAAAAAAAAAAAAAAAAAAAATAGCCGAGCGTGGCAGCATGTGCCTGTAATCCCAGCTACTGGGGAGGCTGAGGCAGAAGAATTCCTTGAACCCAGGAGGCAGAGGTTGCAGTGAGCTGAGATCGCACCACTGCACTTCAGCCTAAACAACAAGAGCTAGAGTCTGTCTCAAAAAAAAGAAAAGAAAAAAAAGAAAAGAGAGAGCATGTTGCAAAATGAACTGGCAAAGGCAGGCAGGGGCCAGATCATGCAGAGTCTTGAAGGCCACATTAAAGGTTCTAATCCCTATCCTAAGAGCTATCGGAATCTACTGAGAGTCTTTGCCAGGGGGTGACCAGAAGAGATCTTGGTTTTGAAAAGGTCAGCTCTGGCTGCAAGGGAGAAAACTGGATTGGCTGAGAGGCTGTACTGAATAAGAGGGTAAGAGAATGTGGACAATAGCCATAGTCCACACAAAAGATACAAGTGGTGGCAATGAAAATAGAAAGAGGTGGGCCAATTTAAAATGTGTTTACAGGCCGGGCATGGTGGCTTATGCCTGTAACCCCAGCACTTTGGGAGGCTGAGGCAGGCAGATCACTTGAGGTCAGAAGTTCAAGGCCAGCCTGGCCAACATGGTGAAACCCCATCTCTACTAAAAATATAAAAATTAGCTGAGCATGATGGTGGACACCTGTAATCCCAGCTACTCGGGAGGCTGAGGCAGGAGAATCATTTGAACCCAGGAGGCGGAGGTTGTAGTGAGTTGAGATTGTGCCACTACACTCCAGCCTGGGCAACACAGTGAGACTCCATCTCAAAAAATAAAAATAAAATGTATTTAGAAAAAGAAAAAATGTATTTAGAAGGTAAAATGTATAGAAGTTATTAGTGGATTGGATACTACCGGTAAGGGCAAAGGAGGTGTCATGACTAGATGGATGGTTATGCAAACCACTGAGATAAAGGGCACAGGATCAACTTGGAGCTGGTGAAATCACAAATTCAGGTTTGGACATGCTGAGTTTGAGACATCTTTGAGATATTCAACTATAGCTATAAAGTAGGTAATACAGAACCTTAGGGAAAATATTCACGTATCAATTTTTAATGGAACATAAAAAGAGTACTACTAACTGCCATAACAAATAAACCCGACAGTTTTGCATATTTAACTGAAGTTGATTTTTCACCCACAGAACAGTCCAAAGCAGCTCTTGTGGGTTTGCAGTGTGGAGACTCAGGCTTTCTCCTTGTGACCTGCTCCTCCCCTAGGGCCTCACAGGTTATCTGCATACAGGCAGAAGTGGAAAAAGAAAGTGGAGAACATACACCTTAACCACCTCAGCCAGGAAGTGGCACACCTTACACATCATTTCTCACTATATGCATTGGTAAGAACTACTCACATGCAAGGAAGCTGAGAATTAGAGTCCCTAGCTGAGCAACTGCTCCCAAGTGTAGCACTGCCAGACAAAATACAGGACGCCTAGTTAAATTTCAGTTTCAGTCAAAAGTGAATGATGTTTTGGCTGGGTGTGATTGCTCACGTCTGTAATCCTAGCACTTTGGGAGGCCAAGGTGGGCAGATCACCTGAGGTCAGGAGTTCGAGACCAGCCTGACCAACATGGAGAAACCCCATGTCTACCAAAAATACAAAATTAGCCAGGCACGGTGGCACATGCCTGTAATCCCACCTACTTGGGAGGCTGAGGCAGGAGAATTGCTTGAACCCGAGAGGTGGAGGTTGCAGTGAGCTGAGATCGCACCATTGCACTCCAGCCTGGGCAACAAGAGTGAAACTCCATCAAAAAAAAAAAAAAAAAAAAAAAAGGAATGGTGTTTTAATATAAGAAAGTCCCCATATTGTATCTGAAATTCAAATTTAACTGGGTATCCTGTTTTTCAAGTTTGTTTGCTAAATCTGGGAACCCTATCCCAGGGACAATCCTATCTATGGCAGGGGGTCACATATTTTGATGGATAGTTAGTCATGTCTGCTGCAGAACACAAATAACTTAGAGAAAATGTGGTACAAATTCATCATGCAATATTATGCAGCCATAAAAAAGGAATGACATCATGTCCTTTGCAGCAACATGAATATAGAAATAGAAACTAGAGGCTACTAGAGTGGGGAGGGAGGCAGGAAGGCTTGAAAAACTAACTATTGGGTACTATGCTCAGTACCTGGGTGATAGGATAATTCATATTGCAAACCTCAGCATCACACAATATAGCCAGGTAACAAGTACCTGCCCATGTAGCCCCTGAATCTAAAATAAAAGTTTTTTTAAACATGACTTAGAGCAAGCAGGCTTCCTCCATATTTCCTGTACAAGCCATAGGTAGGGTTGTGGGGAGGGTATGCAGTAACTTTTTCTTATGTTTCGGAAACCAGGAAAGAGGACTTACAAGTAGAGGATGAATAAGGAGCACCCTTGATAGATCTTAAAGTCAAAAAATTAGAATCTGGCACAATTCCATGTACTTTATCCATTTAGTCAATGAGCATTTAGTGAGCACCTACTATGCTCTAAGTGCCACAGTAGAGGCTGACGATACTGAGATATTACAGTCTATGTCCTCAAGAAGTTTACAGTCGTGTGGAGCCAGGGGGAAAAGGAGCAAGCATAATTCAGCAGATGAAGGAGACCTTAAGTCAAACTGGTGGAAACCCAGAAAGTGTCCCAAAGGAGATGGTGGCTGAATTGCACCTTAAAAGTCAGGCAAGTAGGAATTAACCAAATGAAAGTATACAGATTGCTATATTCACTCATGGAGTAGTAACTGGTACGGGACATACCCTCCCATTATAAACATCTAGAAAACTGGGCAAAATATAAGACATAGTTGGCCCCAGGCAGAGCAGGACTGTGATACCTAAGAGAAGAGAGACAAACAAAGGGAACCCTCTCTACAACGGCCTGAGGTTTCTGCTTGGAGGCCATTCATGGACCATGGCAGAGGGAAGGGGAGTTTGATGGTTAAGTGTTTATGGGTCAACTTTGCTGAGTTAAGGAATATCCAGGGAGCTGGTGAAAACATTTCTGGCTGTTCCTGTGAGGATGATTGCAGAAGAGACAAGCGTTAGAATCAGTAGACTGAGTAAAGAAGAGCCAGTGTAGGCGAGCATCACCCAATCCATTGAGAACCCTGATAGGACAAAAAGATGAAAGAAAGAAGAACAGCAACTCTCTCTCCTCCCTCCCTCCCTCTCCCTCCCTCTCCCTCCCTCCT
>NW_016811040.1:654996-690998 GCF_001698545.2 Rhinopithecus bieti | reverse complement strand
TGTGTGTGTGTGTGTGTGTCTCTCTCTCTCTCTCTCTCTCTCTCTCTCTGTCTCTTTCTCCTTCTCTCTCTCTCACTGGAACATTCTCCTTCTCCTGCCCTTGGACATTAGACCTCCTGGTTCTTGAGCCTTCAGACTCTGGGACTGACACCAATGGCCCCGACTCCCAGACTTGGACTGGGAGTTACCCATTTGCCTTCTCTGATTCTCAGGCCTTTGGATTCAAAGTGAATTACGCTGCTGGCTTTCCTGGTTCTCCAGGTTTCAGGCAGCATATCAAAGGACTTCTTGGCCTCCAAAATGGTGTGAACCAATTCCCAAAATAAATATACTTTTACATATCTCCATATATCCTATTGGTTTGGTTTCTCTGGTGAACCCTGACTAACACAGGGAGGCTAAGATAGCTGGAATTTATGGGCCAGAGTACCAGAGAGGAGGGAGCTATACAGAGAAAACTTTCCAGAAATCTGCGCAAGGTTCTCCTCAAGTGTTTGACTGAATACTAATCCATACACAGTTAGGGTAAAGCCCCATGAAGCCAAAAAAAAAAAAAAAAGACAACTTTCAGGTAGCTCTGAGATGAACATTTTCAGAGCCCATTGAGGGTTGAGAGATGTTTTGATCTCCTCTCAGCCAGAGTAGAGAGGACTCATTGAATACACAGGCATTCAGAGTGACCTCAGAGTGTCACGCCTTAGTGGTAGAGGAAAAACTACTCTAGACCAGACCTAATAAGCTGAAAATCAAGCCTAGAAAAAAATCAAGCTAATCTGCAAGTAAGTTTACTGCCCACTGAAACAAACTTCAATGCTACTTAGACAACAAAATCCAAACCCTCAACAAAATATCATTCACCATGTCAACATCTAATTTTAAAATTGCTAGACATGCAAAGAAGTAGGAAAATCTGATTCAAACCAGGAGAAAAGTTAGTCAATAGAAACAGAATCAGAAATAACAGAAATAATGGAATTACCAAGTGAAGGTGTGTGGGAAGGCAATAGAACTGCAAGCCAAGGGAGTATTGAAATACACAAGGCTTCTGGAGTATGTCCAGTTTCTTTTGGTTGCACTGGTGAGAACAAGTTGTACAGGACAGGAACCCGCTACCATCAGAGGGGCTGGGTGACATGGGACAAAGGTAGAAGCAGGGTCTTCTGGAGAAATCTGGAAGACTAATGTAAGTCCCATTAACTGACAAACAGAATGGCTGCCTTCCTCCCACCTTAGTTCAAAGTCCCTGGGACAAGCCAGAATTTGAGTGTCTCTGTCCTAATCATAGATTTCTCACTTATTTCTAAGATGAACTTGAATTAAATACTTGCATTTCTAAAGAAATGAAAAGGAGTTCAGCTTTAATGAGCACTCACTATGTGCCAGAAACTATACCTAAGCACCCTCAAATTCATTACTTCAGTTAATCTTTAGGCCAGTTCTGAAAGACAGGTACATATCTCTTTAGAAATGGAAACTGGACCAGAAATTAAGGAACTTGCTATGTCAGTCAAGTAGAGTCAATCTGAACTGAAATCTGTGACATTCAATGAATCAAACTGTGATGATCATTTTGAAGTCCTCCTGTGTAGTGCCACCTTTGCAGTCAACATACTTGGGTTTAATTTTCAGTTTAGCCACTTGCTAGCTGTTTGCCTTTCAAAAGTTCGCAACCTCTTGAAGACTCGGTTTCTAAATCTGTTGAGTGGGAGAACAAATCATACTTTGTACGGTCACAGGGAAGATTAAGTGAGAAGATTAAGAATGTAAAGAGCATGGAGTACAAGCAAGTATATACCAGGTGTTCAACAAATATCTGCCCACTCAGTCCTCCTCTTCCTCCTCCTCCATTCATTAAATATCTAATTCTGACCATATATAACTGCAGGAACATTAAAACCAAAGCCATAACCAAATCAAACAGAAAATTTTTTCTGCAAAAGTATGTCAGTGCTTCTCAAAATCAGGTCCCTGGACCAAGAGCATTAGCATCACCCAGAATTTGTTAAAAATGTACATTTTATGACCCCACCCCAGACCTACTAAATCAGAAATTCTGAGAGTGGGGCCCAGCAATCTCTGTTTTAAGAAATCTTGGCATGATTTTGATACACACCAATGTTTCCAAACCACTTGTATGATAGTTCTTTTATTGCATCATTTTAATTCGTATATTACATAGACTGTGGCTAGGTCTTAATAATCAATCTAACAATTGCTCATTTTCCTTTGTTTTATAGAGTGCCTTCAGATTACTTTAACTTATTCCGATTAAATCTCTCTCCAGGAAAGAGTAAACCAAGTAAAATGGTGTTACATTAAAAACCTTACAAAAAAGACTAGCTAAGCTATTTATGTGATACAGAAAGATAAATGTAGAGAAGTTCTTTTTGAGAAAAACTATTTTAATGGCCAAGTAGAGAGAGTGAAGCCTAAATTGGAAGCATTATCCCTACTCCCAATAACAGGTTAGCACAAGCGACCCTTCAAACATCCAACCATTTTCACAATAAATACCTTTTTCTTTTAATTTAGCTGTTTCTATTCCAATCCCTTTAACTAAAGTTGAATTACTAATTCACCTGTCCTGTATTCCTGACCTGAAATGTTTGGAAACGATAAGGCAACTTTGATTTAGAAATCAGGCACTTGTCATTAAGTGCAAACAGTTACGTGCTGAAGACCTCAAACTATTGAAAGTTACAAAACCAGAACTGGGTGTGGGTTGGGCAGCTGAAGTCAATTATGCAGATTTGACATCTAAAGAAAATGGTACATCTGAATACTTAGAATGATGCCCAATTATATTCCAGTTGTTTTCATTTTTGTCAATTGCTGCAACACTCCTGCACATCCCTCTCCCAGGGAGGTACTCCTCCATCCTTGCTTGCAGATGATTTCAATTGTTTTCCATTTTTTAAATCTTCTCTTTTATCTCCGATGCTTTTCCTTCCTTCCTCATTTCATCATTTTTTTTAACATGATAGTCATGCACCTGATGATTCTACAGATGCAGGGATTTTTCTTCCTGTCCTTGAAGCGACAGCTTGTCTTTCCCCTCAAGTGTCTTTGTCGCAATGCCTGATAAACTGTTTATTTTCCTAACGGCTTTCCTTTTAGCCTGAAAACAAACATTAACCAAAAACCTACTTGTTTCCCTAAATTGTCACTTTCAATGCAATCCCTGGTGCTGGAGCGCCGCCTGCTGAGTAAATGAGAATTAGCAGGTCATAGTTCCTTTGGTTTAGCAGCAGAAAAAATAATGGGCCATTTTATCATCAACAGATTCTTCAGAAATGACTGGTGTAACATTCTTGATATTGTTCCTTTCCCAAACCATGCCGCTGAAGTCATTGTACATTATCTATAAGAACTAATCCAAAGTATTTTTAAAACTGCATATTTTAGCACCATCTACTAAAAACTCAGCAAAATGTCCTCTATAGAATAGGTGCTCAATTAAAAACTGGTAGATAGCAGTTAATTAATATTATGTGAAAACATTTATCAAACTGTATTTCAGTTGTCTACTTCTCTTTCTCTCTAAATAATGTAGAGCTCCTTGAGGGGAAAAAAAAAAACACATTTTAAAAAAAAAATCTATATATTGGCCAGGTGCGGTGGCTCACACCTGTAATCCCAGTACTTTGGGAGGCCAAAGTGGGCAGATCACTTGAGGTCAGGAGTTCAAAACCAGCCTGACTAACATGGTGAAACCCCATCTCTACTAAATATACAAAAATTAGCCGGGCGTTCTTGCAGGCGCCTGTAATCCCAGCTAATCAGGAGGCTGAAGGAGAATCGCTTGAACCTGGGAGGCGGATGTTGCAGTGAGCCAAGATTGCACCACTGCACCCCAGCCTGGGCCACAGAGCAAGACTCAGTCTTTAAAACAAAATAACAACAACAAAAACTATATATTTCACCATAGGTATTCAAAATACATTTGAAGAATACTGATTAAATAATTCTAAATATTTATTTAATAGTCATCATCTCTAGTACCCATTATGTGCTAAGAACTGTTCTAGCTATTCAACAAATATTTTCTCTAACCCTTAAAACCTGGTCCAACAGGGCCGGGGCGCGGTGGCTCAAGCCTGTAATCCCAGCACTTTTGGGAAAATAGCCGGAGACGGGTGCGGATCACGAGGTCAGGGAGATCGATGACCATCCTGGGCTAACACGGTGGAAACCCGGCTCTCTACTAAATACAAAAACTTAGCTGGGCGGAGGGTGGCGGGCGCCTGTAGGTCCCAGGCTACTCGCGGAGGCTTGAGGCAGGCGATAATGGCTAAACCCGGGGAGGCGGAGCCCTATGCAGTTAGGCTGAGATCTGGCCACTGCACTCCAGTCCGGGGGCGACAGAGCGAGACTTCCTCCCTCAAAAAAAAAAAAAAAAAAAAAAAAAAACCCTGGTCCAACAATTAATTTTGGAAAAGCTCCTTATCAGCTGCTAACTTGACATCCCAACTGAACGCAAAACCCTAATTTCCAGGGCTTCTCTGTTACTCTGACACATTCTTTGCACCAGGTTTTTCAGAAGCTTACATTTTATTTTCTTTCTTTTTTGTTTTTGTTTTTGTTTTTTGGTTGTTGTTGTTGTTGTTTGGTTGGTTGGTTGGGGTTTTTTTTTTTTTTTGAGACAGAGTCTCACTCTGTTGCCCAGGCTGGAGTGCAGTGGCGTGATCTTGGCTCACTGCAAGCTCCGCCTCCTGGGTTCAAGCCATTTTCCTGCCTCAGCCTCCCGAGTAGCTGGGACTACAGGTGCCTGCCGCCATGCTTGCTTAATTGTTTTGTATTTTTAGTAGAGAAGGGTTTCACCATGTTGTCCAGGCTGGTCTCGAACTCCTGACCTCAGGTTATCTGCCTGCTTTGGCCTCCCAAAGTGCTGGGATTACAGGCCTGAGCCAGCGCGCCCGGCCCAGAAGCTTACATTTTCAACAGTAGCTTGAGACATTTTCCTGTTAGTGGTCCTTACACAAGGTGAGAAATCATGTGATGACAAAAATTACAAACCCAGGTGTAGTAGATGAAAGACATGGCCACCAATTCTTTTCCTCCTTGTACCTACACCCTAGTAATGTGACACTGTAACTCCTTCCATCAAGAAATAAAGTGTTTTTCTCCCCTTATTGAATCTGGACTGGCCTTGAGATTTTCTTGGGCCTACACCTCAAAAATCCTTGGTGCTTCTGCTCTCACGCATGGAACCCTGAGCTGCCATGAGAATGAGGTAGCATGGGAAAGAGTGAGTGATCAGATGGAGAAAGACTGATCATTCCAGCGGAACCCACCATCAGTCAACCCAGCCAAACTACCAGCTGACGAGAGACACGTGAGCAAGTGCATCCAAGCTCAACCTAGACCAGAAGCTCTTCCCAGCTTATCCCAGCCCAAATTAAAGACCAACCTTCAGAATCATTAGCTAAATAAATAGCTATGATGCTATATAAACCAGAAACATCACCTATTATATATCATAGCCTTAAACGGTTAACTTGAATCTAATCAAGACTCAGATCTAATTTACAGTTCACAAGAAATGCAAGATAAAGGAACAAGCTAACTGATGTTTTGAGGTGAGGCAGGTATACATAAATACACACATGCCACACACACATCCATTTACACTCTCACTTTAATAGGTTAAGTTAGCCAAAAATAGTCTCAAAAAATTTTTTTAAATGATCGAATTCATGTCCCAGCACTGCCCAGAATGTTTACAGTGTTCTGTCAACAGAAGATGTGAAGTTGTATTTTGTGGATCCCGTAGAATGTTGAAGTCTAGGCACTTGAGAATCTGTGAAGATTTATCTATGTGCAGTCTCTGGATTGATCACTTCCCAGTTAAATCTTTATTAGGATCATTTTAACAGTCAATTTCTGGAGCCAGGCGTACAGTCACTCAGAGCCAGAGAAAATCATCAGACTGACCATTTTTCATCTCAAAATTTTTATTCTCATTGGCATAAGAAAGGATTTATTATTAACTTATGCAAGATGCAGATAATAAATCAGCCTTAGGAGTTTGAAGTAGAGATGAATAAATATGGCAGCAGTTTGAGGTCATCTGGTATCTGGAATGGTTTGGGGTTTTGAAATTCTTTTTAACTACTATTATACAGTTTTAAAACCCAAAACATATTTTCTTAAGGCTTTTCTCCTTCATTTCTAAACCCAAGCGTATGATCAAGGAAAATGGAATCCATGTGCTATTGAATGTATTTACACTCCATTCAGTTCAGTGCATTACAACGTACGACACTGACATTCTCTTTTGTAGGAGTTATTTCAAGGCCTAAATGATTCTGAAGCTAAAATTTTAGGGAATTTTCTTCCCCAGCCCCTGAAAGAGTCCCAAAATTTGCAAGCCATACTCTTGACTCCTCACCTGGAATATCAGGTTCTTAAAAGTTTTAATATTCATATGATGGAAAGATTAGTGAAACAAGTTCTTCCCCTCTCTTTTGTCCTTGACTAACTGCTCTGGATAAATAGAACGAAATGGTGTCTTCATGAAGAAACAATCAATACTATCTTGCAACTCTCTCAGCAACTGAGTGGAATGGGATGACAGTGGGGAATTCCACAGTAAAGAAATCAAGGGCACAGTATGAATACAAGGTGCTACCAGACTTTTCCCAAAGCCCTTTGCAAAATATTATCTCCTATTATTGCAGCATCCCCAAGGGGCAGGTGGAGAATTGTTAATGGTACAACTGGAAAAGCGTGTTAATGCAAGCTCAGGAGAGTGCTTTAGGATGCACTTCTCCCGAGCTTCTTGAGCTTCCTTTGGAAAGTGGCAGGCTACCCTTACCCCAAAAGATGTTATGTGAGTGTCTCTCCTGCACATCCATCACAGTGCTGGCGGCTGAAGCTCCACGCTTGGGCAGATGAGCTGGTGACACTAGAAAGGAGCTTTTTTGAAGACTGACAGTGACTCAGAGAACTGGCTGTGCAGAAAGGGAAGTGCTTACATTTAAGGATTTAAAAAAAAAAGATTTTGTGCATTAAGTAAAAATAAATTTAAAACCTTAGGTATGGGTAGATTGCATTGTCCATCATTTGTGTAAAGTATCACATTAGATGTTGCTAATATGCAAGTATAAAGGCTTTTCAATAACTTATTTTTCAAATATGAATTAAAGTAGATTAGAAGTTATCCCTATAAAAATACCACTCTTACCAGCATTTCCTAGATTAGAGAGGAAAGATACTATTACCACCAGGGTCCTGGAAATTGTATGTTAAGTGTTCCAGTTACTGTTACTGCATCACAAAATACTTCAAATGTAGAACTGTAAAACAACAATCACTTTATTTCAAATGTAGAACTGTAAAACAACAATCACTTTATTTTGCTCACAAATTCCATGGGTCAGGAATTCAGGCAGAGCTTGATTTCCTTGGGGTCAACCACTTGGGGTCACTCAAGAGGTTGCAGTCAGATGTTAGCTGAGGCTGCAGATAATTGAAGGTTCCGACATCCAAGATAGTTCCCCCACACGGCTATCAGTGGCTGCTAGCCATCGACTGGGAGCTCTGCTGGGGCTGACCAGGGACCTACTTATGACCGCACCAGCATGGCAGTCTCAGGGTAGTTGATTTCTGACATAGCAGACCAAAGCTCTAAATCCAAGTGTCCCAGCAACCAAAAATGTTGCATAACTTTGTATGACTTGACCTTGGAAGTCACATAGATCACTTCTGCATATTCTATTGGCCAAAACGGTCACAAACCTGCCTTGATTCAAGGAAAGAAGCCAAAAGCTCATCTTAAGGGGAAGTGTGTCGAGAATTTACAGATAAGACTTTAAAACCATCACTGTAACTATAAATACTATCACAGAAGTGCGTTATGTCATTGGAAGTTAACCACAGAGGCAGACACTGCTGCTGCCCTCCCTGTCCTATATCCCCCTGGTCCATGTCTGAGTTCAATGCAACTATGGTAGACAGTTCCTGTGACTACTGACAGCTTCCTACCTCAGGTCCCCAAGTGTAGAATTCCCCAGGTCCTTCTCGTTTTTCCTTTGTCCTGGCCAAGAAACAGAGTGCCTTAACTGCTGTGTGACCAGCCAGCTGCATATTTTTCCCTGCAGACTTGAACTGAAGCCAGGCCTTGAATATTCCCAGACACTGATAAACTGGTTTAAGTTGTTGCCTGAACCATGAAAAGAACAAACATGTTGCTAAACATGTAGAAAGTAGCCCCCAGCCCTAAACGGAATTCCTTAGACCCGCATGTAAACTCCATACCTGGGTCTGCATGTTGTGGACGTACCTGGACAGATCTTGTTTCACTGTCTGTCAAGAGGACACGCTGTAGCCCCCTCCATACATAAGTTCCCCTAATAAGTATTTGCACTGATCACCCTGGCATGTAGTGCTTCTTTCTTTGGAATCCCAGCCAGCCTCATCTCAGGATGGTGTGGGGCAGTTGCCTGCAGGAATTCCCCTGCTGCCACTTTTGGGCTGATTCCAGGCTCCAGCTCAGCCACACAGAACACCAAGTCTCTGTTTCTCAGCCTGAGGGTTTTCTCTGGTAAGTGGGGACTGGCTCAGCATACAGAGGTAAGCTTCAGCCAATGAGAGACAGAGTCAGTGGATAAATACCCCGACTCCCTCGTCCCTTAGTGGGACAAATCTGAGGCACATTCAGGTGGTCCCCGACATGACTGAGCTCAGATGCCCTTAATGACACCCAGCTCATTAGGCCCAACACAGGCTCTCCTCTCCCCCTCTGGATTTCTTCCTCCCTCATTTCTGCTTCCTGGCATCAATTCCCAGCAGTCAACTGCTTGTCTCTGAATTGGCTTTGGGAGGACTCAAAGTAAACACCCATTATATGTGTCTGGGTCTGAGTATAAATGACCTCTATGGTCCCTACCTAGTCTGAATTCCTATTATTGTTATCATCATTTCATCCTTTCGTGCTTTTTTTTTTTTTTTTTTTTTAAGATAGGGTTTTCCTCTGCTGCCCTAGGCTGGAGTGCTGTTATGTGATCATAGGTCACTGCAGCCTCGAACTCCTGGATTCAAACAATCCTCCCATCTCAGCCTCCAGAGTAGCTAGGACTACATGTGCACACCACCATGCCCAACTAGTTTGTTTAATTTTTTGTAGAGATTGTGGCAGGGGTAGGGGGTGGGGCACTCTTGCTATATTGCCCAGGCTGGTCTTGATCTCCTAGTGATCCTCCTGCCTCGGCCTCCCTAAGTGCTGAAATTACAAGTGTGAGCCACTGTGCCCAGCCATGTTATCATCCATTTTATAAACATGGTTACCCAAGAAGTTCTAGAATTGTCCTGAGTTCTCAAAGAAGTCACAGGGTAAAGCCAAAATCACCCCAATGCCAGAGTGGATAACAATGTTTCATTAGTTGATCCCACCTTCTGAATAAAATAAAGCATTTCTTACTCCAAAAAAGAAAGCCCTTGCTCCCATAAAGTAGCCATAAAAATCAGCACTAAACAATGGTCTAAAGTCTGAAAACTTAAGTGAGACTGCAAATAGAAATATCCCAGTAAAACCTAAACTTTCATAGACAGCAAACTTAGGGTAATTGCAATGTCTATAGCTAAGGGTACATTTTGTTTTATTCTTTAACTTCTCATGCCTCCAAGAAGTACAGTCATGCACCACATAATGACGTTTCAATCACTGAAAAGCCACATATATGACAGTGGTCCCATTAGATTATGCCATATTTTCACTTTACCTTTTCTATATTTAGTTATATTTAGACACACAAATACCACTGTGTCAGAACTGCCTACTGCATTTGGTACAGTAACATGTTATGCAGGTTTGCAGCCTAGAAGCAATAGACTATACCATACAGCATAGGTGTGAAGTAGGTTATCCCATCTGGGTTTGGGTAAATACACTCTATGATGTTTACAGGATGAAATCGCCTAATGACACATTTTTCAGCAAGTATTCCTGTTGTTAAGCAACGCATGCATCCAGGCTCACGTTATGCTCTGAAATTAGCTTATCAAATGAATCAGACTTCCCTTGGCTCTTAAATCTTACATAATTAGCTTTGTAACATAATGCGTTCAGTGGCTGTGGGCAAAGCTCAAAGGAGTGAGAAAATCCATTTAGGGCAGTTGCCAGAATTTCCGGTGTTTTCTCAAGCTGAGCTGCTAATTCATTTTCTTGGCATAGCCTAGGATGGATCCCAGACCTGCCAGGCCCTTCTGGCTTCCCCTCCGTTGGAAATGTCTCGAGATTCAGTCTTCTGTTACTTTGAGGCCTTCTTTTGATGTCCCACCTGAATGAAAGAAGTGTGGTCACGGAAACGAGAGAAGTTTATTATTTGTCACACCTCGAATTTGAGCGGGAACTGATTAACTGTGTATGTGCCAAACATCCCCAAAGTTTCTTAACTCCCACAGCGTGTCAGCAACAAAAGTCACAAAACTGCATAGGAGATAGATACACAGTTGTTTTCTTGAAAGAACTCCAGAAACCAAGTTATACAATTTCTAACACTGGGCTAATTCAGGGGCCTGGTAAACACAGAAACCACAGAGGGGAGGGAAGAGGAAACAGGGGAAAGCAGGATGTCTGGTCTAATTCACCATTCACTTTGCTCTGCTCTGTTTTATAACAATGTCAGCTCTATGGAATAAAACAAAATGTGGCTTCTGTGTCTTTAAGGCCCAGGCAGCATTGGCAATGGATAGGTTTCCATAGCAACTTGTAATTCCACTGTCTATTAAGTGGAAAAGCAACAATAGAAAATCCCTAGCAAATCAAGTGTGATACCTCTCAATGACAATTATCTGCTTATTACAGTCTCACTTTGAGTGCTTAAAAATACAAACACCTAGAATCTTTTACTATGTTTGAATGAAGCAGGGCTATTTCTTTTATTCTTTTTCTTTTGAAAAGCTCTTAGACACAAAAGAAGAAAAAAGTTTCTGAGGGTGTTGAGATGTCAAGCCTCTTTGGTGGCCCCAGAAGAAGTCTCCCACTCTACATGCACACTGCACAAAAGCAGCAAGGAGGATTAAGCAATTCAGAAATCGACAGCAACATGAGGTAGATTCCTACCACAGGACCTCATCCAATCAGTGGCCATCAGACTTGCTTGTAAAAGGCCTGGGACCATATGAAGTCTACAGCAGTGTACTTTGCACACACAAAAAAATTTTAAGATTATAACCTTAGTAAACATCCATCAGCATCCATCCATAGTCAATCAATTTAAATAACATTTATTGAAAGACTGTTAGGCAATTTGTGAGACACTAGAAAAACAAGAAAGTCCTCTAGAAGCTCACAAATGGGGAATGGAGAGAGAAACAGAAATCTTTATATGACCAGGTTTCCCAAGTGTTACGAGCTGAATTGTACCTCCCCAAAATCCGTATGTTGAAATTCTAACACCCAGTACCTCGGAACATAAACTTATTTGGAGACAGAGTCTTTAAAGAGGTCATTAAAATGAGGGAATTAGGTGGGCCCAATACAATCCCACTGGTGTCCCTAGAGGGAAGAAAATGTGAAGACACAGGGAGAAGATGCCCCTCCACAAGCCAAGGAGAGAGGCCTGGAGCAGCTCCTTCCCTCACAGCCCTCAGAAGGAACCAGCCCTGCCCACACGTTGATCTAAGACTTCCAGCCTCCAGAACCGTCAAGAAATTAACTTCTGTTGTTTAAGCCACCGAGTCCATGGTCCTTTGTTACAGTAGCCCCAGCACATGAATAAACCAAGTTATATTCTTTTTTTTTGAGACAGAGTTTCACTCTTGTTGCCCAGGCTGGAGTGCAGTGGCACAATCCTGGCTCACTGCAACCTCCACCTCCCAGGTTCAGGCAATTCTCCCGCCTCAGCCTCCCGAGTAGCTGGGATTACAGGCACCCGTCACCACACCTAGCTAATTTTTGTGTGTGTATTTTTAGTAGAGATGGGGTTTTACCATGTTGGCCAGGCTGGTCTCGAACTCCTGACCTCAGGTGATCTCCCCCACCTTGGCCTCCCAAAGTGCTGGGATTACAAGCATGCGCCACCGTGCCTGGCCGATTCTTCTTTTTTTTTTTTTTCAGACAGTGTCTCTGAGTCGCCCGGGCTGGAGGGCAGTGGTGTGATCTCGGCTCACTGGAACCTCCGCCTCCCAGGTTCAAGCAATTCTTGTGCCTCAGTCTCCCAAGTAACTGGGATTACAGGCATGCACCACCATGCCTGGCTAATTTTTTGTATTTGTAGTATAGATGGGGTTTTGCTATGTTGGCCAGACTGGTCTTGAACTCCTGGCCCCAAGTGATCCTCCCACCTCAGCCTCCCAAAGTGCTGGGATTATAGGCATGAGCCACTGTGCCCAGCACCAACCTATATTCTTCCAGAGCAGTGGTTCTCAATCTTTTAGCTGGAACAGAATCACCTGGAAAACTTGTTAAAACACAGACTGCTGGGCCCTACCCCCCAGCCTCTGATCCAGGTGGTCTGCAGTATGATCCCAGAATCTGCATTCTAGGTAGTGATGATGATGGTTGGAGGACTACCCTTTGAGAACCACTGCACTAGGAGGTATTCAAGATAAGGCTGTATCTAACCCTAGCCAACTCAAGTCAAGGCGTCATGCTCTCTCCTCCCTGAATCTAAAGTGGACATGATTCCAACCTGAGTTTCACACCCAGGTGCAGTCCCAGGCGGTGCGCTGCCCAGGTGTGCTGGCCCCGCAGGAGAACACAATCACCAAAGCTGTATCTGACAGAGACCCTAAGCTTTAAGGCACAGTAAGCTTGTCCACTACTAAAACATGGCCCATGAATAAGTGTCCTGGGTTCTGAAATATTAGACCAGCAATTCTCCTTTCATGGGGAAATGAGGCAGGTGGATGGATGAGGGTGGAGGTTTTCTCTCCTATCCAGGCAGAGGCACAGGGTTGGGGAGAGGGGACATAAGTAATCTCCCTCTTTTCTCCTCCCTGCAACTCAGGCTACTGGGGCCACAGAAGGCCCAACTCTGGCCCTCCTCTGACTGTGCCCCTGCCCTAAGCCAAGAAGACACACCTGCCCAGAGCCCAGAACCCCTTATATACCAAGCTCCAATTAACTTAATTCCCTGCCCAGAGGGGACCTGGGTCTTCCAGGGCCTGCCTGAGACTATTTCCTTGTTCCTCCTGCAGGCAGACCTCACTGCCCATGTGTGCAGACCTAGGCCCAAAGGGGTGGCTCAGGAGAGGTGACTGTGTGAAAGATAAGGTAGACAGCTTGGACCTAGGAGCTGGGATGTCCACCGTTATATGTGAGAGGCTTAGCTGCAGGCGGGTACTTGGGGTGGAAGGAGCCCTATCTGTAGCATTTACTGCTTTCCACAAAATCAGTAACTATTCCCACCATGGCCAATCTCAAGCTACTAATGTGAAGTCAACTGGCTCACAAAATTCCTGAAACACTGGCTTTCATGAGCTGGTAAGAACTGGCCCCAGCATACCACTGGAGAGGTCCTTCATGCTAGGAGACAATGGCAGGAATGGAAAAAGGACAAAGGCAGAGTGAGGACCTTCATCTACATTTTTGCTCTGACCCTTCATGTATCTGGCCCTGCATTTCTATCAACCAGGATGTCGTTCTGGTCACCGCTGAGGGTGGCCATCAGTACTGAGCTCACAAAGAAGGACCCTTTCTTCCTTACTATTCGATGTAGAAGATATGAATGACTCTTGGTGTCCGTATTTGTCCGCGGTCACACTGCTATAAAGAACTACCTGAGGCTGGGTGTGATGGCTCACGCCTGTAATCCTAGCACTTTGGGAGGCCAAGGCGGGCGGATCACTTGACCTCAGAAATTCGAGACCAGCCTAGGCAACACGGAGAAACCCCGTCTCTACTAAAAATACAAAAGTTAGCTGGGCATGGTGGTGCACACTCGTAGGCCCAGCTACTCGGGAGGCTTGGGCACAAGAATCGCTTGAATCCGGGAGGCAAAGGCTGCAGTGAGCGGAGATAGCACCACTGCACTCCAGCCCGGGTAACAGAGCGAGACCCTGTCTCGGAAAAAAAAAAAGTACTACCTGAGGCCGAGCACAGTGGCTCATGCCTATAATCCTACCATTTTGGGAGACCAAGGTGGGCGGATTACTTGAGCTCAGGAATTCGAGACCAACCTGGGCAACATGGTGAAACCCCATTTCTACAAAAATTACAAAAAAATTAGCCGAGCATGATGGTGTGTGTATGTAGTACCACCTACGTGGGGTACTGAGGTAGGAGAATCGCTTCAACCCAGGAGGTCGAGGCTGCAGTAAGCCGAGATCAAGTCACTGCACTCCAGCGTGTGTGACAAAGTGAGGCCATGTCTCAAAGGAAGATAGAAAGGAAGAAAGGAAGGAAGGAGGGAAGGAGGGAAGGAGGGAGGAAGGGAAGGAGGGAGGGAGGGAGGGAGGTTAAGAAAGAAAGGAAGAAAGAAAGATTAAGAAAGAAAGGAAGAAAGAAGAAAAAACAAATTAAAAACAAAAAGACCTGGCCAGGTGTGGTGGCTCACGCCTGTAAATCCAGCACTTTGGGAGGCTGAGGCGGGCCGATCACCTGAGGTCAGGTGTTTGAGACCAGCCTGGCCAACATGGTGAAACCCTGTCTCTACTAAAAATACAAAATTAGCCAGGCATGGTGGCAGGCGCCTATAATCCCAGCTACTTGGGAGGCTGAGGCAGGAGAATTGCTTGAACCAAGGAGGCTGAGGTTGCAGTGAGCCAAGACCACACCACTGCACTCCAGACTGGGCTGGCGACAGAATGAGGCTCCGTCAAAAAAAGAACTACTTGAAACGAGACAATTTATGGTGAAAGGAGGTTTAATTGACTCACAGTTCTGCAGGCTATCTATACAGGAAACATGGCTGGAAGGCCTCAGGAAACTTATACAATCATGGCAGAAGACAAAGGAGAAGCAAGCACGTCTTACCATGGAGGACCGGGACAGAGAGAGAGTGAAGAAGGAGGCAATTCCAAACAACCAGATCTTATGAGAACTCACTCTCACAAGAACAGCCAGGGGAAAATCCGACCCCATGATCCAATCACCTCCCATCAGGTCCCTACCCCAATATTGGGAATTACAATTCGACACAAGATCTGGTTGGGGACACAGAGCCAAACCATATCAGAGGCCTACGCGATAGCCTTTCTCCAACCGCTTCTTTCTGGAAGAGCCCGCTGCTCCCTACAGAGGCTGAAAAATGTTAGATACTTGCTTTCCCAGGCTCCCTTGAAGCAGACCCAGTCTAGCCAACAGGAACTGCGGGGTGAAGCCTGCGAGGGCCTTCTGGAAAAGATTCCCCCTTAATAGACAAGAGGAAGGTCTTTGTCCTTCTTATCTGGACATGGTACCTCTGCTGTAATGCCTGAACTGTGGCAGCCATCTTGCAACCATGAGAGAAAACATTAGAAACAGGCACAGGATGACAAAGAAGGATCAGAACTCCTAGGTTCCTTTTTTTCTTTTAATTAATTGTGGTAAAATGTACATAACATAACATTTACCATCTTAACCTTTTTTATTTTTTTTTGAGACTGAGTCTCGCTGTGTCACCCAGGCTGGAGTGCAGGGCACAATCTTGGCTCACTGCAAGCTCTACCTCTCAGGTTCATGCCATTCTCCTGCCTCAGCCTCCCAAGTAGCTGGGACTACAGGTGCCCGCCACTACGCTCAGCTAATTTTTTGTATTTTTTAGTAGAAACGGTGTTTCACCGTGTTAGCTCGGATAGTCTCTATCTCCTGACCTCGTGATCTGCCTGCCTCGGTCTCCCAAAGTGCTGGGATTACAGGCGTGAGCCACTGCGCCCGGCCCATCTTAACCATTTTTAAGTGTACACTTCAATAGTGTTAAATACAATCACTTTGTTGTACAACCCATTTCAAGAATTCTTAAAAATTATTATGGGTGCATAATAGTTGTATGTATTTATGGGGTACATGTGATATTTTGATGCAGGCATATAATGTAAATGTAAGTGATCAAATCAGGGTAATTGGGGTACCATCACCTCAAGCATTTATCATTTCTTTGTTTCAGGAACATTCCAGTTCCACTCTTAGTTTAGAATTCTTTTCATCTTGCGGAATTGAAATTCTGAAATAATTCCCCCTTTTCCCCTCCTCCCAAACCCTATTCTTCTACTTTCTGTTTCTATGAATTTGACTACTCAAAGTACTTCACATAAATAGAATCTTACAGTATTTGTGACTGGCTTATTTCATTAAGCATAATGTCTTCAAGGTGCATCCATGTTGTAGTATGTGTCAGAATTTCCTTCCCCTTTGAGGCTCAATAACATCACATTTTGTTTATTCATTCATCCTTCTATGGAAATCTGGGTTTTTCCCACATTTTGGCTATTATGAATAATGCTGCTATAAACATGAGTACAAATATCTCTTTGAGACCCTGCTTTCAATTCGTTTGGGTATATACCCAGAAGTGGAATTGCTGAATCATATGGTGGTTCTATTTTTAATTTTTTGAGGAACTGCCATACTGTTCTCCATAGTGACTGCACTGACTTACATCCCCAACAGTGCACAGTGCTTCCAACTTCTCCACATCCTCACCAGCACTTATTTTCTGTTGTGTGTGTGTGTGTGTTTTTTTTTCTTCCTGATAGTAGGCATCCTAATTGGTGTAAGGAAGGTGCCTGTGTTTTTTATGGCATTTGTGAAGCCACTGAACCAGCCTGAAATTGTCCTGCCTCTACAAGTCTTGTGTAGGAAAAAAATTAATAAGCATCCTTATTAAGGAACTCCATGTTTTTTAATTTTTATTTTTTTAAAGATAGGGTCTTGCTCTGTTGCCCAGGCCAGAGTGCAGTGGTTACAGTGAGTGCACAGCTCATTGTACAGCCTCAAACCACCACACCCAGCTAATTCTGAAATATTTTAATAAAGACGAGGGCTCACTATGTTGCACAGCCTGGTCTTGAACTCCTGGCCTCAAGCAATCCTCCCACCTTGGCCTCCCAAACAGCTGGGATTACAGGGATGAGACACCATGCTCTGCCTGAACTCCCTTTTTTTTTTTTTTTTTTTTTTGAGAGGGAGTCTCGGTCTGTCGCCCGGGCTGGAGTGCAGTGGCCAGTTCTCAGCTCACTGCAAGCTCCGCCTCCCGGGTTCACGCCATTCTCCTGCCTCAGCCTCCGAGTAGCTGGGACTACAGGCGCCCGCCACCTCGCCCGGCTAGTTTTTGTATTTTTTAGTAGAGATGGGGTTTCACCGTGTTAGCCAGGATGGTCTCGATCTCCGGACCTCGTGATCCGCCCGTCTTGGCCTCCCAAAGTGCTGGGATTACAGGCTTGAGCCACCGCGCCCGGCCTACTGAACTCCCTTTTAGACAGAGTTTAAGCACCTTCTAATTGATATACTGCTCTTTCAGTAAGACTGAAGACAAAGTATTCATTCTCTTCATGATTTATTTTTGTTTCTCACGCTTTCTATTATATACTGCTTCTTGAACTCTTAGAACTTAGCACAGATTCTATACCAGGGTTAAATCACAAAACAATGCAATTGCAAATACAAAGGAGTGTTCACAACAGCTTTATACATAATAACGAAACTGGAAACAATCCAGATGTCCATTCAATAGGAGTATGGATAAACCATGATACATCTGTACAATGGAACATGACTTGCAATGAAAAGGAACAAACTGCCAATATACGAATGACATGAATGAACCTCAAAAACATGATGCTGGGGCCGGGCGCGGTGGCTCAAGCCTGTAATCCCAGCACTTTGGGAGGCCGAGACGGGTGGATCGCGAGGTCAGGAGATCGAGACCAACCTAGCTAACACGGCGAAACCCCGTCTCTACTAAAAAATACAAAAAACTAGCCCGGCGAGTTGGCGGGCGCCTGTAGTCCCAGCTACTTGGGAGGCTGAGGCAGGAGAATGGCGTAAACCCGGGAGGTGGAGCTTGCAGTGAGCTGAGATCCGGCCACTGCACTCCAGCCTGGGCGACAGAGCGAGACTCCGTCTCAAAACAAACAAACAAACAAACAAACAAACAAACAAAAAAAAACATGATGCTGGGTGAAGAAGCCTGACAGAGAAGAGAACTGTTAGTCCAGCTCCTGCTGCTATAACAAAATAGTGCAAACTGGGTAATTTATAAAGAAAAGAGGTTTACTGAGCTTATGTTCTGGAGACTAGAAAGTCCTAGATTAAGGGGCCATATCTGGTGAGGGCCTTCTTGCTGCATCATAACAGAAGGGTGAGCAAGCATGTGAAACAGAGAGAGGAAATCAGGCCAAACTCACCCTTCATAAGAACCCAATCCCGCTATAATCCATTCAAAGAGGCAGAGCCTTCATGGCCTAATCACCCATTTTTAAAATTGTATTTAGTTTTATTTTTTTTGAGATGGAGTCTCACTCTGTCGCCCAGGCTGAAGTGTAGTGGCACAATCTCGGCTCACTGCAACCTCTGCTTCCTGAGTTCAAGTGATTCTCCTGCCTCAGCCTCCCCAGTAGCTGGGATTACAGGCGCGCACCACCACGCCTCACTAATTTTTGTATTTTTAGTAGAGACAGTGTTTCACCATGTTGGCCAGGGTGGTCACAAACTCCTGACCTCCGGTGATCCGCCCACCTCGGCCTCCCAAAGTGCTGGGATTACAGGCGCGAGCCACCACGCCAGGCCTAATCACCTCTTTTTTTTTTTTTGTGAGATGGAGCTTCGCTCTTGGTGCCTTTCTGCTCACCAAAACCTCCGCCTCCTGGGCTCAAGCGATTCTCCTGCCTCAGCCTCCCGAGTAGCTGAGATTGCAGGCATGTGCCACCGCACCTGGCTAATTTTGCATTTTTAGTAGAGATGGGGTTTCTCCATGTTGGTCAGGCTGGTCTCGAACTTTTGACCTCAGGTGATCCACCCGCCTCAGCCTCCCAAAGTGCTGGGATTACGGGCATGAGTCCATACACCTGGCACTAATCACCTCTTAAAGGCCCCAGCTCTTAATACTATTACAATGGCAATTAAATTTCTACGTGAATTTTACTGGAGAAAGTCAAGCCATAGCAAGTACATTCCACAATGATTCCTTTATACAAAGTTTTTGGGCAGGCTATTCTAATCTATGATGAAAAAGCAATTACTTAGTATATGTATCAGGCTTCACTGCAGAGGGTCTTTGAATACATCTCCCTCAGTCTTACATCCACTGTAAGTATTTTATCCCTTTTACATGAGAGAAAAATGTATTTGGGTCTGGTGGAAGATAACATTAAATTCCTCTTATGTATTGAATCTTTGATTAGGATCCAAAGCTTCCCCTTTTCTTACTCCCAGACAATCCCATAAATGAGTATTAGCTCCACATATGTACAGATCAAAGCAAACTTACCAAAAACCACTCTGCCAAGGAGGAGACTCCAAGCCCAGCTATGAATACAGTTAAGAGCAGGCTCTGGAGCTCAAACGCCTGAGTTTGCAGCCCAGCACTTATTTAGCAACTGTGTAACCTTGAGTAAGTTCTTAAAACTCTCTGAGCCTTAGTTTCTGTATCTAGAAAACAGAATTGCCTCTTGGGGTTAAGATCAAATGAATTAATGTATGAAAATAGTCTTGCAGTGGTAAATGTTTAACAACCAGCTCTCTGGGGAGGAAAAATGTGTGTAGGTATTTATTTAACTTTACTGAAAAGGCATACAGAGCACAATTTATAAAATGTACAATACTCTTTATTGTAAATTCCATATAACTAATTAATTCTCACAGAAAGCAATGTACTTGATTTCTGCCTAAATTGCATCTGACCAACAGGCATAGTTCTGGCATGAATGTAGATTGATATTTGAATGTATATTAACTAATGAAACAAAAACACAATAAAAACTATGTCAGAATTTGACTTATCAATGTGTGTGATTTCTTTGCTGAATTTTCAAACACTAGAATATTTCTTCAATTTTCTCTGCTATCCACAATGTTAACCGCTAGAGACATGACACACTTTTAAGTTTAATTTGTATTACTAACATTTTCCCCATCACTTTCTCAAGTCTAGATAATCAACAAAGTAATAACACAAACCCTGATTTTCATGGTATTTGCAGATTTCTGTGGTATAAATAATCCCACCTTAGTCAATTCTGAGCTACCAAGTTGCCCTCACTAGCAAGAAAGAGATGTCCAGGAGCATAACATTATGAAGTATTTCCACCATGCAGATAAACAACTAAGGTATTTAACCTCAAAACTGTAAATAACAGTCAAATACTTTGGAAGTAAATTTTGAGCATTGTCTTTTAAAAATACAATTCATTTCATAGAAAGCTTAATGTAATTGGTAATAATGGTTGAACCTATAACTGGCTCCCTGAATTCCTAGAAACAAGAATCAGACCTCAGGAGCCTTCACAACCAGCTCCAGCATATAAGGTCTACAACAGCAGTGCCTGGCAATTATCCTTCAAAATGCTGGGATTGGTAGCCATTGTGCTCCACATGCATAGAACTCCCCTAACACTATCTGAATTAGTTGGCCAGCTTTTCATGGAACCTCATTTTGCATTGGAATTTTTCTTTAATCCTGATACATAGATATTCAATAAATGTGTGCAATTAATAAGTGACTAGGCCAGGCATAGTGGCTCATACCTGTAATCCCAGCACTTTGGGAGGCTGAGGTAGGCCTCCCACTTGAGGTTGGGAGTTCAAGACCAGCCTAGCCAATATGATGAAACCCCGTCTCTACTAAAAATACAAAAATTAGCTGGGTGCAGTGGTGTGCGCCTGTAATCCCAACTACTCAGGAGGCTGAGGCAGGAGAATCACTTGAATTCGGGAGGCAGAGGTTTCAGTGAGCCGAGATTGAGCCACTGCATTCCAGCCTAAGCGACACAGCGAGACTCTGTCTCAAAAAATAACAATAATAATAATAAGTGACTAAACCATTAGTCCATGCACTGAAAATCTGATCAGATAAAACAGCTTAGGAAAACCACAGCCACAGTAGGGAACAAAAAGTTGATCAAGAGAATGAAAGTAGGTAGGTGCTCTCCACTTTGGAAACGACCCTAACTGCATTTAACTGCAGAACTTGAACAGGAAATTAAACAGCTATTGCAGGGGAGAAAACAGATGAGTATTTATAAGCAAAGCAACAAAATAATAGAGGGCAAACTGCTGAAGTTAAGGTGTTCAGAGCAATATGAGACAATAGAAAATAAAAAAATACAGAACTGACTTCAGAGACTTTTAGAAGATCGTATTTGGCTCTGTAGACTCCAGCAGAAAAAATAGAGGGAAAAATTTTAGGAACACCATACTCACCTGTGGATTTTGTTTTTGAGTCATTGTAAAACACTGATCCGACCCGTCAGCAACTTGCATTAAAAAGTATGGGAAATGCTAACTTTGAGCATTGAGAGCATGTTTACATTCTGGGGAATGTGCCCCATATTAAAGCAAATGGAGAAATTCTGAGCTTCCTCCAAGACCTCCCTTTAGGGCTCCTCTACTCACTGCATTCAGTGTTGTTGTAAGTGGATTTTATACTCTGGTGTCAAAAATCACCCCACAGCATCCAACTCTTACACAGTGAAGAGCAACACTGATGTGGCTACTGAAACACATGCCACAGCTGTTTCTAAGCTTTTATATAGACAGAATAAAAAAATCAAACATAACAAATTTTAACACAGGCCCAATATAGTGTAAAAACTAAAACCAGATCTTTATTCCTGTATTCATAGACAGCATTCCTCAATTTCAGAAGGAATTTAATCCATTTTGTTTTCCATCAACCACACGTTTACTTGGAGCTTGCTTATTAAACTGTGTAAAGAAGAGGACAAAATAAAATCCAAATTTGTGCAATAATCCACTGAATTCGATAAACATCCTGACCAACACCCAAAGTGGGTATAAGGTTAACAAGGCTTTTTCTCCTAAAAGCTCTTTCCTAAGAGTCCCAACAAGTGCTCAGCACAGGAAAAAAAAAAAAAAAAAAAAAAGGCAAAGGGGTTATTTAAGGAAGAAAGTTGGATGAAAATGGCATCCCATTAACCCCTTCCTTAAAGGATTCACAATGCTCACTGCCTCACTGCAGAGCCAGGACTGACATGGAGACATCTCAGGAACCTTGTTTAACCCAGCATTTCCAAACTTACTTGATCAAGGAGCCCATTTTTCCCACCTAACATAAATTAACATCCACAGAAACATAGCGGATTTTTTTTTTAAGACGGAGTTTCGCTCTTGTCGCCCAGGCTGGAGTTCAATGGCACCATCTGGGCTCACCCCAACCTCCGCCTCCCGGGTTCAAGCGATTCTCCTGCCTCGGCCTCCCAAGTAGCTGGGATTACAGGTGCCCGCCACCACGTCTGGCTAATTATTGTACTTTTAGTAGAGACAGGGTTTCACCATCTTGGCCAGGCTGGTCTCGGACTCCTGACCTCATGACCCATCAGCCTCGGCCTCCCAAAGTGCTGGGATTACAGGCGCTAGCCACCGCGCCCGGCCAACATAGTGGATATTTATGGCAGAAGCTGCTCCAGACAGCCCATGGCTGCATCACACCAGCTGCAGCAAGGAGGTGCCTCCAGGGTTGCATGCTCCATAAAGCCGGTGGGAGGCCCACCCATCTGGGTGCAGTCGCAGCCGCCCAAACATCCCTGCACTGTTTTTGCTGTTGTTTTTTGAGACTGAGTCTCCCTCAGTTGCACAAGCCGGAGTGTGGTGGTGCAATCTCAGCTCACTGAAGCCTCCTCCTCTGGGGTTCAAGCACCCTGCACTCTTGGGTGCATGAGGAAGGCCCCCCCACTGCCCCTGCCCTCACAGGCTCAGAAGTCCCTGTTCCCACTGCCTGGCTTCCCCCTGCTGTTGGCACCCACTCCGACCTTGGAGCAAAGCTGGGGCCGAACCCTGGGGTCATGAACAGCAGCAAGACGCAGACAGGTTCCTGAGTGGAAGGAGGCAGGTCCCCAGTGAGGCCCCACCTTCAGGGCCTGAAGGCTGAGGACTGAGCCGCCAGCCCTGTGGACCCGAGTGGAAACTTGTGGTGCCTTTTCCAGGTCCGCCCATGGCTGCCCATGGACCAATCAGCGTGCACTTCCTCCTCTCTGAGGCCCATAAAATCCCTAGGCTGTCAGAGCAGGGGAAGAGGTAGGGATGACCAGCTGCGGAGAGGATCTACCCACTCCAGGGTCTCCTCTCTGCTGAGAGGATGGGGAGACCAAGGGGTGGTCAGCTGTAGAGAAGAACTACCTTCTCTGCTGAGAGCTGCAGAGATGACAGGACCACCTGCCTGCAGAGAAGAGCCACCCACTCTAGGACCTTCCCTCTGCTGAGAGCTCCAGAGAGTGGGATGACAACCTGCCCACAGCAAGGTGCTTCCCACTCCAGGGGCTCCTCTCTGCCAGGCCTAAACACTCACTGGGATACCCTGGCTACAGAAAGGAGCTGCCCACTGCAGGTCCCCTCTGAGTTATTCTATCACTCAACAAAGCTCCTCTTCATCTTACCCTCCACTTGTCTGTGTACCCTCATTCTTCCTGGTTGCAGGACAAGAACTTGGGACCCACTGAATGGCAAAGCTAGAAGTTGTAACACAAACAGGGTTGAAACATGCCCCTTGCTCACCACGCTGTGGGCCAAAGACAGAAAAGCTGCAGCCAGCCCTTCAGGGACCTCACACCTGGGAGCTCCCCAAGCCAAGGCTGTGATTCCCTCTTTGGGGCCCTGTGGTTCCTGGCATCTTCAGCCTTCCGGCCACCACTGCATTCCCCAGTGCCAGCTGGAAAAGCTGCTTATGGTGTGCCTGGTCCAGGTGCAGCCTCGCAGAGAGCCAGCACCTGGAGATGTCCACCCCGTGGCAGCAGCTGACTTGTCTGCACAGTAGCTGGATGCCACACTCGCTCACACACTCCTTGATGCTCCATGCCTGACTCAGTCTCCCTTGGAGGCATGGGATCCAGGCCAGTAGTGTTAGCTGAGTACAGCCTGCCAGGCCAAGTGGGTGGAACAAGCCCAGTGGGCCCAAGCAAATCTCAGGCAAAGGTGCCACCAGCCACGGGTTTCCAGCCAGAAAAGCAACACCCCCAAGATTGCCTAACAATATTACTGCAGACAATGCAGATTTAAGTAGCTATCTTAATTTTGCCAACATGGGAACAACTGATAGGAAAGGAAAAAGAGGTTAGTAGTCTTGCGGAGGTGCCCTACCCCATTCATGGCCAAGGGTGATTTCTGGTTATATCAAGTACCCCATTCCTCTCTCACATCTCCTTCCTAGAAAGACTACCTTATTACACACAATGAACCGTTACTCGGTTGGCATTACAGAAAATAGCAACAGTCCTTGCCGGAATCTCTAAACTCTAAAATCTTTTTTTAAGCCCTTTGTGTGCGTATATACACATACATATATATACACACATGTATATGTGTATACATATATCTATACACACACACATATATATCTATATATACACACACACATTTCCCCAAGCTGAATCAGATTTACATAAAAGATCCTGCTATGCTCAAGGGAAAGATACTTGTAGTGAGTTACATTATAGTTTTACAAAAATGGCAAGGTACATTAGACACCAAACACCACAGTTGGTTAGAAATATTTATTATCCCCTCCCCCCACATACAGATTACTTCTCAGAAACATGAAGATATTATCCATGTCCTCATCAATTACAGTTTGTAGAAAATAAACTTAACTCATATCCCATCAACAATGTATTTCTATCATTTTTTAAACAATAGCCATTTCATTTTTCCATGTTAGTTCCAGAATAGCTTCAAGTTTTCTCTTTTGGATCGAATCAAGTCAATCTTTTTTTATAGGTAATAGTTTCCTGACAGATCCCCTCCCCCCAACCCCTAAAAAAATTCTATATCCTAAATGATAAACTCTTCTCGTACATTCAGCAAACTTTATATTGGAAAAGAAAAAGAATAATTGAGATAGGTATTTACTTTCGTGCACAGTAATAAATCTAGCTGAGCTGCTACACCTTGCTTTGCAAAGATGTTTACATAAAATAAATCATCTCTTATCAAGTTTACAATGGTCATTTCTTGAAATGTAGATATGAAAGCTATACACTTAATCCACTGAAATTTCCTTCTCATTTTTAAATCTGTGATTAAACCATCACCATAAGGACAAGCTTCATCCCAAGATGTTTCCCCTTTTCCCCTCAGCTATTTCTATCAACTTGAATCCTCTCTCAGATCATGTAAAGAGATACATTAAAAGCACAAGAAAAAAAATGTTTTAGCTTGCTGACATAATGCCCTTAAGTTTGCTGACATAATGCCCACATTTTAACTTTAAAATGTAAAATCAAAGTTAAAGCATCACTTAATTCATACAGTACATTATTAATCAACAGTGTCCCACCAACTCAGAAGTTTCCTAAATTGGCTGTCTTCTCTGCATTTAGTACGTTTATAACCAATGACTCAATCAAAGAATGTGCTTGTAATAGGCTGCTGGTTTAATTTTAGAATCAGAAGTTTCATATTGGGCTACTTTCAAATATAGAAAAGCTATGAGTGACATATGAACTATTAATTTTGTTTCTCATTACCTACAGGAGGAATTTATTCAAATAAAATTTTACAAGACAAAATGCAAATCTATATACCTATATAGAGATGTATATATGTATATATTGAACCTAACTAAAGTTTTATAAGCAATACTAACATAGTTCTGGTTATACATTCCTAAAGACTTAATTGTTTTAAAGATACGTTATAAAGAGGCTTATGCAAAAGGCAAAAGAATCAACATGATCTTTGAGGTTTTCAATATTACTTCAAAAGCTGTTTCTATCCCCATAGAAGAAAACTATGCATTTGTTTATCTTAGGAAAAAAAATTATAAAAGATAATGCTATCATGTAAAGATTCACAAAAACTATACTGTATATCCCATAAGAGTTATACCTACTTAAGGTAAATCACAATTATGGTTTATATTGTATTACAGACATCACCATTGCCTTTCCTCTTTAATAATGAGAGGGTTTAACTTTTTTTCAACTTACTTAACTAGTGCCACAGTAAATCAAGTCCCAGTAGCAACAAGTTAAACAAGATTACAAAATAAGGCATTCTGCTCACACGTCCGGAAAGTTACAGGCTTAGTACAGTAAAGCAGGCTCTTATCGTTTTTGCAATTTTATATAATCCAAACATTATACAGAAGGCAATCTTTACCAAAAAATCCAATTAATTGCTGTTTTCCAGGGAAACAGAAAAACATACATAAAATCCTGAACTTTGGCTATTTCTCCTACCACCATAAACAGATGCTGATCTTATCTATTTAATCAAGTCCACTATTAGAAATGTGGATAAAATGTCTTGACTATACCATTTCTAAGCCTGTAGGTCACACACTAGATGATTTTTCAAATTATAAGTTAAATCTAATATGACAAAATCCCTGTAGTGTTATTTAGGAAAAAAGAAGTGGACTTAGAACATACATACACGCACACACACACACATGCCATCATATTAAACAGTTTCTTTAAACATTAAATAATTCTTCTGAAAGAATAAAAATTCTTTAACATCAAGCTGCAGCATGTGTATAAGGGGCAGCAATGCAACCTTTTCAGCACAAGGTAAGAATATGAATGAATTTTAAACAACTAGTACCCTGAACCAAAGATTTTGCCAAAGATGAACTCTAAAATACATGGTTTTTTTTTTTGTCATTGAAATTTGGACTCAATTGCCTGTTGCACTTTTACATTAAGTGTTGCTTAAATAAACAAAAATAGAGCATAAATCCAATATTCTACTGTCTAAACATTTTAAAGCAATGGTTATGCCATCATCAACAGGTAAAATGCACCTAATTTGGGTCTTCTGACACCTCTTAAGTTTACTGTATGATAAAGTTCTTCACAGTTTAAAATATTGTGAAGAAAGATATTTATGTTTAACTATATTCACATACATATTATGTACATGTACTATGTCTTTGTTATACCCATAAACTTCGAGTATGTGTGTATCAGTAGGATACCCCACACATATGCAGGAACCCTGAATAATAATAATATGGTTGGTGTGGACTGTGAAATGATTTCCCAGAAAGGCTTAGAAAGAAGAAAAGAATGTTATTATGAATAATTATAATAACAAAAAATTTTACCTTATTTACATAGTGCCTATCTCCCAAGAGGTAAATATGCTTTACAGACATTTTTTAGTAACTCTGTGAGGTGGGGCATTGGGGACACTATCAATTCTCATTTTCCACAAGCAAGTAAACTACTCAGGACCACACACTTTAACAGTGGTAGAGTAAAATACCGACATGGAGATCTCCTAAATCCCAAAGTCTCCAATTACCAGATCAAATAGTCTTGTGGTAGTAATAAGATTTCCATCATTCAACAGAACTCCTACCACAAAGGATTAATTTCTAAGTCCTCATACACTTGTGATTGTGCGTCATATTTATACCACAGGGAGATCAAAATGGTTTTTGGTTTTGGCAGATGAAAAAGTCTAACATTCAATGTGATTATACTTCAGTGTAACTTCTCCAGTTTAAGTGCGACACAGCTGATTGGTCTGTCAGGGAGATGCGGTCAAGGTCGAATCATGGCTGAAGAGTTCTTAATCCAAACAGCTATTGCATGATTACAGAGATAGCCTACAATCTTTTATTGTCTTAAAGGTCTTTTCTATCTCCATATATGGTATACACATATAAATACGCATTTTAGCACAAAATGTACAGTTACCATCAGTTCATGTTTAAATAAACAAAGGCCTTAAGGGTGAACTTTAAAGGCCAAGAGCTCCTCAGAGTGCATGTTGTTTAAAGATCGAAGATCTGGCAACTTTAGAAGCAGTTTTGTAAAAATAGAGGCCTCATTTGGATGGTTTTTCATTATTAAGGTCCTTAGTGCACGAATGAGAGTTTCCTGCAAAGCCTCCACAGAGTTGACGTTTTCTATTCCAGATCGATCTAAGAGAGATCAGGAATAGGGAAATATGAAAGACAGGATAAATTATTAACATTAAATATAAATAAAATTCTTATCAGTGTCACTAATGAACAGAAAACAAGGTTATACATTTGAATAAAGGCAAAAGTTGACAAATTTCTCAAAATCTCAGTAACAAGTCGTTAGCTACTTACTATATATTATAAAGCATATATATCACAAAAAACGTTTGATAAATCAAAATTCTTTACTGCTTAAGAATTTTATTCACAAAACAGAGGTTCTGACTTTTTAAAATTAGATGTCATCTTATTTCAACTGCTTCTAATTAGCAAAATAAAAAAATGTAGTATATAAACATATTTTCAATACATATGGAATATACTCCCATTTGTATGTCACCATGTGTGGTAGGCAGTCCCTAAAATGGCCTCCAATGATCCCCTCATCCTGGTATTCACACCCTTGTACAATCTCCTCCTATTAAGTGGACCGAGACTTACCAAATTCTAATAAAAAAAAGTATGGCAGAAGTGATAGGATGTCAGTTCTGAGATTAGCTTATAAGAAACTGTGGCCTCCATCTTAGGTACACTCTTGCTCACTTACTCTGAGAAAAGCCGCTGCCTTGCTGTGAGCCACCCTGTGGAGAGGCCCACCCACATGGCAAGGAACTAAGAGTGGGCTCTAGCCAACAGTCAGCAAGGAACTGAGGTGCTCAGTCCAACAGCCTGCAAGGAACTGAATCTTGCTACAAGTGAAAGTAGATCCTTCCCTACTCAAGCCTTCATATGAGACCACAGCCCTGTCCACAACTTAACTACAACCTCCTAAGAAACCCTGAGTCAGAGGCACGTATCATATCCTATCTCTCATATCATATCTTAACTCTCAAAAACTGTGAGATTAAATGTTTGCATTTGCAAGCCCCCAAATTTTGGGACAATTTGTGATGCAGTAATAGGTAACTAATACACTATGCAACTTTATTGCTATGTTACCCTACATTCACTTTCATTTAGCATATTGTGTTTATTAAATTTCTCATACAATATGTTAATAAACCAGTCATTTGGCAAAAGCCTGCAATAAAGTATCTTAAAATTAGGTAAACTTATGTAGGTCACCCATAGACTTTTTCATCAGCAAGAGTATTTTTTTCCCTTTATAACAGGAGGCAGGAGTACACAAAAATATTCAATGGTCCCCAGATGGGAGGTTGTAATTAACAAGAAAAAGACTCCTAACTTCTACAAGGAAGCAAAACTTCTGGCCATTCATTCCCTTTCGTTTTTTAACAAGGATATTGAGGAGGTCTTCCATTATAAGTGGTAGCTGAAAAAGGTCATTTGCAATGCAAGCACTTAAAACAATGACTAAAATTTAATAGTAAAGGGCAAAAAAAGAAAGGTTTAACTCTAAATGCAGAAAAATGGTAAAAAATAAGTTTATCTTTTTTTTTTTTTTTTTTTTTTTTGAGATGAGTCTTGCTCTGTTACCCAGGCTGGAATTCAGTGGCGTGATCTCGGCTCACTACAACCTCTGCCTCCCGAGTCCAAGCAATTCTCTGCCTCAGCCTCCTGAGTAGCTGGGATTACAGGCGCCCACCACTACACCCGGCTCATTTTTATATTTTTAGTTTCACCATCTTGGCTAGGCTGGCCTTCAACTCCTGACCTCATGATCCACCCGCCTTGGCCTCCCAAAGTGCTGGAATTACAGGCATGAGCCACTGCACCTGGCCAGTTTATCTTATATTTAACAAAATTTGAATATTATAACTATGTGCTAATTATTTCTTGGAAAAAAATGCCAGGCATGGTGGCTTACACCTGGAACTCCAGCACTTTGGAAGGTCGAGGCAGGATGGCTTGAGCTTAGGAGTTTGAGATCAGCCTAAGCAACATAGTGAGACTTTAGTCTCTACCAAAAAAAAAAATTAATTGAATGGGCATGGTGACACATGCCTATAGTCCCAGCTACTTGGGTGGCTGAGGTGAGAGGATCACTTAAACCCAGGTCAAGGCTGCAGTGATCCATAATCACTCCACTGCACTCCAGTCTGGGTGACTCAAAAAATAAAGAGAATGTTGGGGCAGGACGTGGTGGCTCATTCCTGTAATCCTTGCACTTTGGGAGGCCAAGGCAGGTAGATCATCTGAAGTCAGGAGTTCGAGACCAGCCTGGCCAACATGGTGAAATCTCGTCTCTACTAAAATACAAAATTTAGCCAGTCATGGTGATTGGCATCTGTAATCCCAGCTACTTGGAAGGAGGAAGGCACGAGAATTGTTTGAACCCAGGGGATGGAGGTTGCAGTGAGTCAAGATCATGCCACTGTACTCCAGCCTGGGTGACAGAGTAAATCTTGTCTCCAAAAAAAAAAAAAGTTGGATACTGGTTTGTGGGGGGAGGGGAGGGTCACAATTTTTCAGACAAAACTACTGGCAGAGATCTCTTTCTCTTGACATTTAACTTTGGCTAATCATAAGTTATCTTTATAAAAATAAAGCCTTCAGTAATGCTTTGAAGAGTCTCTCTTGCCTTTGAGAGTTAAGTAATTGTTTTTTTAAATAACCTTCTTTCACTTGATGAAATCGTTTGCCAAACATTTATTAAATAAATGTACTGGTTACCGTTCTAAGGTGCTTGGAAATCAGCAATGAACAAAACCAGAAATCCTTTAAGGAGCTTACATTCTGACAGAAGAAAATAGTCATGTGCCACATAACAACATTTCAGTTAATGGCAGACCACATATAAAAGGGTGGTCCCATGAAATTATAACGTTGCTGAAAAATTCCTATCGCCTAGTGACGTTGCAGCTTTTGTCGTAACATCATAGCACAACACATAACTAACACATTTATAGTGATACTGGCGTAAGCAAACCTATTACACTTAATAATAGTAAACAACTACATTAGTGATTTAAGTATTTACTATACTATACTTTTTATCATTATTTTATAGTATAGTCCTTCTACTTTATTTTTTGTTATTTTTTGAGAACTCCTGACCTCAAATGATCCACCAGCCTGGGCCTCCCCAAGTGCTGAGATTATAGACATGAGCCACCTCGCCCATCCCTTCTACTTAAAAAAAAGAAAGGTAACTGTAGAGCAGCCTCAGGCAGGTCCTTCAGGAGATATTCCTGAAGAATGCAGTTATCATAGAAATACAGAAGGTGATAGATGGTGACAGCTCCATGCATATTACTGCTCCTGAAGACCTTCCAGTAGAACAACATATAGAGGTGGAAGACAGTGATATTGATGATGCTAAGCCTGTATAGGGCTGAGCTAATGTGTGTGTCTGTCACAGATTTTAACAATAAAGTTTAAGAAGTAAAAAAAAAATTATAAATAGAAAAAAGCACATAAACATATAAAGAAAATATTTTTGTATAGCTGTACTATGTATTGTTTTAAACTAAGTGTTATTTACAAGACTCAAAAGCTTTTAAAATTTAAGTTTATAAAGTAAAACAGAGTAAGCTAGGGTTAATTTATTACTGAAGAAAAAAACTTTTAATAAATTTAGTGTACCCTAAGTGTTCAGTGTTTATTAGGTCTATAGTTGTGTACTGTAATGTCGTAGGCCTTCACATGCTCTCCTCATTCACTCACTCATTCACCCAGAGCAACTTTCAGTCCTGTAAACTGCCTTCATGGTAAATGCCCTCCATAAGTATACCAGCTTTTATCTTTCATATCTATTGTTACTGTACCTTTTCTTTGTTTAGATACATTTAGACACACAAATACTGTGTTACAAACTGCCTACAGTACTCAGCACAGTAACATGGTGTACAGGCTTGTAGCCTAGTAACAACAGGCTATACCATAAAACCTAGGTGTGTAGTAGGAAATACCATCTAGGTTTATATAGATACACTCTATGATGTTCACACAATGACAAAATTGCCTAACAATGAGTTTCTCAGAACATATTTACGTCATTAAGTGACAAGTAACTCTGGTTTCAATCATATGATTAGTAATTTATAATACCGAAAACTGAGAAAGAATGACAGTAATCCCCACAAACAAAATAATCTAGATGGGCAAAGAAAGAAACAACTGAAAAGTGGCGAAGATACCTGAGTGGGAACTAGTATTAGTAGTAGTTGGTTGGACAGGTGTAGGAAGAAGTCACACAAAAAATTTTAAAAGCTTTTAAGTCGTTGGTCTTTCAGTGGCTATTTTGTGTTTACATGACCTATGCTTCGTTATACAACTCAGAACTTCAGGGAAATGGATGCCTACATCTAAAACCACAGATTGTATTAAATTTTTCTACAGTCTCAATTTCTAAAACCATGGTTTTTAAGATTTCAAGGCCAAAGAACCTAAGGTACAAACCTGGTTGGATGGTAAACAATCTTCTAGAGACTATAATGTTAAGAGTACACATATTGAAGTGGAAATTCATCTTCTAAATGGTGCACTAAATGCTACACTAGTACTGTAGAGTTTAACTTATTACATATCTATCTTCTCTCTCCTTCGCTGGTTCTTCATCACACTCCCAAGCTTGTACTCCTCACCAAATATTCTATTTATTTTCACTTCCTACACGATGAAAAGTCAAACCTTCAACAAAAATCTCTATGAAGACAGCTAAAATCTCTATGTAAATGAGCCTTGACCTCACACCTATATCCCAATCCTTAATCTCCAACTGGAAGTAACTGCTGTTACTTTAAACAACCTGAAAAGAAACTTACCTTCCAGGTATAATTCCCCTTCCATGATATCAGGATTCTTCCAATCTTACAGGCAAATACCATGTTTGAGATTTTTCTACCCCTTAGCAACTAGAGCTATTCTGTTAATAAGCAGTATAATGGAAACGCTCTGAAGCCAGACTAACGGGAGTTCAAGTACTTGCTTAGCCAGTAATTAAAAATGGACGTTGGGTAAATTTCTTAACCCCTCTCTTCCTCAAATCCCTTGTCTGTATAACTGTGAATAACATGTCTCAGCTCACAGGGATCTACTGTGAGGATAAAATTATATAATGATACATAGAAATTAGCATTTCTTCTGACAACCCCAAAACAACAGAAGACAACTAACTATACATTCCCAAAAAGAAAAAGGTATTTTAAAGATAAAGCAAACTATGTTACTTAATTCTAAACAATTAATAGATAACTGAAATAAACTATCCATTCATTCCCTGATACAAGGAACATCACCCTTCAAGGTGCAGAGGTTTGGAGAAGAGGTTTCCATTATTTTTTACCATTTCAACCTCACTGTGTGAACACTGTAAGTAGTATTTACACAATCATAATACTATAAATGTGGACTCTTGACTTTTCAACTTTGGGAATCAACTGATCAAACCATGACAAACAGTTATAGAACAAGATATAAATGTTTTAATTGACTACATAAAAGGAATGTTACAGCAAAGTCAGAGTACAGAGGAAAAACAGTGTCTTTGAATAATGAAGAGATTCTATCTAAACTATCCAAAAGACATTATATATAAGTAAAGGTCAAAAAATGTGAGTATATTAAAATTACAAATAAAACCATTAAAATAAATTGAAAAATAAAACATAAGAAAATTGAGAGGGAAAAGTAAGGATACTTTTATTTGTAAGTTATACTTACTAAATAAAAAGAGGTATTGGCTGGGCATGGTGGCTCACACCTGTAATCCAATACTTTGGGAGGCCAAGAAGGCTGGATCACCTGAGGTCAGGAGTTCAAGACCAGCCTGGCCAACATGGCAAACCCCTGTCTCTACTAAAAATGCAAAAATTAGCTGAGCATGGTGGTGGGCACCTGTAATTCCAGCTACCTGGGACGCAGAGGTTGCAGTGAGCTGAGATCATTGCACTCCAGCCTGGGCGACAGAGTAAGACTCCGTCTCAAAAAAAAAAAAAAGGGAAAAAGAATATAAGATTTGTATTCAGGGTGGGGGGGGACAAAACCAAAAATTAAAAAAAAGGATGTTAAGAAATCCAGTTTTCTGAGGAATCAGGATGGCAGTAGAGGAAAGAAGCAGAGACTTTTCATTTTAAACTCTTCTGTAGCTTTTGAATTTTATTTTCCTGCCTAGATACTGCTTAAAAACAGCTAGTAATTTATGCTGCTGTTTGGCCGGGCACAGTGGCTCATGCCTGTAACCCCAGCACTATGGGAGGCCGAGGCGGGCAGATCACCTGAGGTTGGGAGTTCGAGACCGGCCTGACCAACATGGAGAAACCCCGTGTCCACTAAAAATACAAAATTCGCCAGGCGTGGTGGCGCCTGCCTATGTAATCCCAGCTACTCTGGAGGCTGAGGCATGGAAACTGCTTGAACCAGGGAGGGGGAGGTTGTGGTGAGCAGAGATTAAGCAACTGCACTCCAGCCTGGGCTACAAGAGTGAAAATCCATCTCCAAAAAAAAAACAACAACAACAACAAAAAAAAAAGCTAGTAATTTTTAAGTGGTAAGGATTAAAATTGTACATGAAACTTCAAAAATGTGTACTTGTATATGTTCATATAGTGACCTAACAAAACGAGAATACACTGTATTCTTTTACAATCAGTCTTTTGCACTTAATATTTCCATTTTTAAAATACATCCTACGTAAACAAACAGGTGAATGGACAGATGGATAGGTAAATGGATAAAGACCCCCAATATTAATAGTGATCTTTGATGGCAGTGATATTATAACCTTTCTTTTTCCATTTTAATATTTTCTACACTTTCAAAGAACCCATACTAAATTTATAATCAGAAAAAAAGGCTTTTCAAAACAGATTAAATCAAACTAAAAATCATGTTCCTAGAGAAAATATAAATGGAATAACAAGGTTCCTGGCATAGACCGTTTCCCTCTACCCCTTTGCTGTCATTTCTTTCTCTGAACTACCTCTGGGATGTTGGCCCTGCTACTTCCTCTCACCTGCCTTAATTTATTTGAGAAGAGTTCACCCCACGGCCTCATACCTGATGTCCTTTCAAAAGCTTCTCAACCTAACTCTCTAGCACTAATAACTTACCTATCTAATCCGCCCACCACAATAATAATGCAGAATTAATGTTAAACATTACTTTGTTCAACCGGATCACTCTCCTACTTAAGAAGGTACACAGACTTTCTTCTGCCCCATATTTTGGTTAAAACCTCTCTGCTTAGTTCTCATAGCTGTTAGTCCATAACCTGGTGCTCCCCTAACTCTGAAGGCTTTTGTCCCCCTTCCTCCTTGATGTACACTCCAGGCTTTCGCCACCTGACCCTTCCCTGGCCCTATCTCGTACTATCCCGTGCATTTCCATCTCTTCTTCATTGGGAAAGCCTAATAATTCAACCTTCAAATTCCAGCTCCACTTCTATCTTTCCCCACAGAGCCTTCCAAGATGATTTCATCTTCCTTTCTACAACTCCAACTTACCTCAGTCAGAACTACACAGTTGAGTAGCATAAAGCCTTTGTGTAGTTCCATCTCTCCAAATAGAATGAAAACACTTAGCAAGCTTGTGCCTTAAAGCTTTTGTCTCCCCTGAGCACCTAGTAGGTAAGGCATATTCATCAGACAAATAATTTAACAAGTATTATCTTTGGTTTCAAAATAATCGATTTATTAATCTGATGTCAACTCAAACCAATACTAATTACTTATCAAGAGATTCTGCAAATGATACGTAAAATGCAAGAAGCATTATAAGTTAGCAATAAAACAGATATCCCTTACTGACATGTTCTTTCATACTACTCCCATGTATATACACATTTTTAGTTATCCAGGTAGAGCTGGTCAGAAAAGGTAGCCAAATTATGTTAACAATTGGCATGTCTTTATTCTGCTGAGGTAAGGCCCTTAAAATTATACAAATAACTTGTTCTCTCTTTTTTTTTTTTTTAGACTGAGTCTCGTTCTGTCGCCCAAGCTGGAGTGCAGTGGTGTGATCTCAGTTCACTGCAACCTCTGCCTGCTGGGTTCAAGCGATTCTCCTCCTGAGTAGCTGGGACTACAGGTATGTTCCACCATGCCTGGCTAATTTTTGTATTTTTTGTAGAGATGGGGCTTCACCATGTTG
>NW_016811040.1:629972-654717 GCF_001698545.2 Rhinopithecus bieti | reverse complement strand
GATCTCAGCTCACTGCAAGCTCCGCCTCCCGGGTTTACGCCATTCTCCTGTCTCAGCCTCCCGAGTAGCTGGGACTACAGGCACCCGCCTCGTCGCCCGGCTAGTTTTTTGTATTTTTTAGTAGAGACGGGGTTTCACCGTATTAGCCAGGATGGTCTCGATCTCCTGACCTCGTGATCCGCCCGTCTCGGCCTCCCAAAGTGCTGGGATTACAGGCTTGAGCCACCGCGCCCGGCCAGAACTTGTTCTCTTTAAAGAGCTACTAATTTATGGTTTCATCACATAATCAGAGGCCACAACTTATAACTCTCACAATGCCTAGCACCATGCCCTTTACACAGTAGGAAGCAAATGGGAAACAAAGTCATAACCAAATACTAAAAAATTTCCAACAAATGTTGGAAATAAAACGATACCTAAAAGTAGCTGGCACTTACTCAGACGTACCTAGGAAAGTGTCTCAATTTCCAATTTGTTATTGGGAGTAACAATCTCTGCCTTAATGGGTACTGTCTGAATCAAAACACTTCAGGTCAGAAATAACTGCAACGTTAATGCAAGATGGCAGGGACATTGGGAAACATCATAAATGACTCATATAAATAAACATTAAAAACTCAAAAATCTTGCTCACTCATTCAAATAGTGACTGAGTAGCTCTTCTATGCCAGACACCGTACCAGGCTCACATGGTACAACCCCTTCCTTTGACAGGATGAGGAAAGAATCCAAGACGCAAAAGAGTAAAGTTACTTACCCAAGTTACCCACAAAATTCAATGGCAGAGCTGGACTAAAGCCTAAAACTAATTCACATTTCTCTGCAACAAACCATACTAATACCTCTTGATACTTTTAATGTTTTCAAGTATCCCACATTGTATTTGAATAAAAACTGGAATTCATATTAGAACCACCTACCTGGAGATACATACTGTTCTAACAAATCCATGAAATAAAGATTTAGACTCACAAAAAAAAATTATGAACAAAAAGCTAAAGACTAACAGTGGTAAATATAAGGTCTAGATATAAGTATTACTTTATTCCTATAGCACTTTGACATGTATTGTTATAATGAAAAAATTAGTTACATAAAAATAACAGGGTCATACAATTTAGCATCTTCCTTAAGGCCTTACTCCCTCCATATAACTTTCTGGACCCTGTTAAATGCCACCTTCTCCCCAGTTGGTCACTATATGCTAGGTGTGGCACAATTTTGAACCAGCTTGCTTACCTGCAGATACCAGGACAACAGCTGTAAACAAACTCATCTCTTCATCACTAAGTTGGAGGGCATTTAGCTTCTCACTAAATTCAAACATCGAGTTTAGCAGATCCCCTGCTCCCATTGAGTGTAAATCATCCACACTATATTTCTTTCCACTTAAAAAGGTGACAGTACGTTCCTTTGCATCAAATAATGATGCAAACCGTACCATTAAAACCTGTAAAAAGAAAAAGAAATGTATTTGGAGAAGTCTAACAGCAATAACAAATAATATTCAAGTCAGTTATGAATCATCCCACATATATAAAAGAAAGTTATAAAAGAAAAACAGGGTTTACTTTTACTCAAAGCCATTTTATTTTTTTGTTTTATTTTATTTTATTTTTAGACAGAGTTTCGCTCTTGTGGTCCGAGCTGGAGTGCAATGGCGTGATCTCCACTCACTGCAACCTCCACCTCCCAGGTTCAAGCAATTCTCCTGCCTTAGCCTCCCAAGTAGCTGGGATTACAGGTGCCTGCCACCACCCCAGCTAATTTTGGTATTTTTAGTAGAAACAGGGTATCACCATGTTAGCAAGGCTGGTCTCAAACTCCTTACCTCAGGTGATCCACCTGCCTCGGCCTCCCAAAGTGCTGGGATTACAGGCGTGAGCCACCACGCCCAGTGATTTTATTTTTTGAGACAGAGTTTTCTTCTTGTCGCCCCGGCCGGAGTGCAGTGGTGCGATCTCAGCTCACTGCAACCTCTGCCTCCTGGGTTCAAGGATTCTCCTGCCTCAGTCTCCCAACTAGCTGGGATTATAGGCACACACCACCACGCCAGCTAATTTATGTTTTTAGTAGAGATGGGGTTTCATCATGTTGACCAGGCTGGTCTCAAACTCGTGACCTTAGGCGATCCGCCCGCCTCAGCCTCCCAAAGTGCTGGAATTACAGGCATGAGCCACCACGCCCGGCCTATTTATTTATTTATTTATTTGAGACAGGGTCTTGCTCTGTTGCCCAGGCTGGAGGTGCAACACAGCTCACTGCAACCTCAACCTCCCAGGCTCAAGTGATCCTTCCCACCTCAGCCTCCTGAATAGCTGAATACAGATAAACATCACCACACCCAGCTAATTTTTGTATTTGTTGGAGAGATAGGGTTTCACCATGTTGCCCAGGCTGGTCTCAAACTCCTGGACTCAAGTGATCGGCCTGCCTCGGCCTCCCAAAGTGCTGGGATTACAAGGATGAGCCACCGCACCCGGTCCCGAATCCACTTTCTTAAGACAAATTCTCTACCAAAGCAATAAATACTCCAAGAAGAACATCAAAAGAAATTCTAGCCACTGATGGCAAAGATACTCTGCCATTCTATTAACAAAGATTCTGAAATGCAACATAAAATTAGAGCAAGAAATAGTGCCAGTAAATTTAAAACTGGGCCCTGGCCAAAGGCATTAAAGAAACACTTTAGGCTGCCAAGTATACCACATGGCCTCTATGCCTTAAGTAAAAAGAGCAAAATTCCAATGCAGCAACACTTCGAAACATCAACACATCAAATGCAGCCAAGGCAAAGGAAGCAGATGAAGTCTAACTGAACTGCTTCAAGAAACCATAACCCAAAGAGACTATCCACAAAGAAAGCTATCACAGTAAGTGTTCTCAGCACCATGTTATAATTGACATCCAAGTTAAATCAGTTAACAATTATATTACTTAGTTATCTTACTCCCTCCATTATACTAGATCCAGGGAGAAGTGAAAATACAGCCCTGGCTCACTTCTCCCATCCATCAAAGGTTCAAAGATTTGGCCCACCAAACATCAACTTCCTCTCACCACCCCAATCTCAGAGTTATCCTTAATTAGGTCCCAAGGCATCTCACACCTTGGCAGCAAAAGGGATGCCCTGGGGCAGAGAGAAAGTGAAAGACACCTAATTAAGGACCAGGAGAGGCACTTCTGTAAGTTATACAGTAGAGACTACCCCAAGCTCAGGCAGGATACAGTGTTGCAAGAGAAGCAGGACAGAAAAGTAGTCAAGGATCCTGAAAGCAAGGTGAAGCCAGGAGGAGCTAAGGTGGCACATAAGAAATGTCTGACATATCCCCAAAATATTCTACAGTCTCTCAAAAAACAAAAACCACATTCTATTTGCCCTTCTTATTCTGCATCGGATACAGTAAATGCTAGGCTAGGCTTTCAGGAGGTGTCTAACACTGCAGAAACTTGTTAAATCCACATCTGAAAGGAATACTAGAACTTAGGAGTTCATATGCTGGAGATACAGAATACCTATATTTCAAATCCTAAATAATAAGTAAAAAATAAACACAAAATCCTAAACAATTCTGGATTTATGAAGTCTCTTCCCAAAACCCTGAGATGATTATTTTGTTGATAGTTTCAGACTCTGGACTATAAATACTGACTTAGAAAAGAATGAAAACACCTGCCGGGCACAGTGGCTCACATCTGGAATCCCAGCACTTTAGGAGGCCAAAGTGTGCAGATCGCTTTGAGCTCAGGAGTTTGAGACCAGCCTGGGCAACATGGCGAAACCCTGTTTCTACAAAAAAAAAACAAAAAAAATTAGCCAGGTGTGGTGGTTCACATCTATAGTCCCAGCTACTCAGGAGGCTGAAGCTGGAGAATGTTTGAACCCAGGAAGCAGAGGTTGTAGTGAGCTGATAGCGCTACTGCACTCCAGCCTGGGTGACAGAGCAAGATTCTGTCTCAAAAAAAAAAAAAAAAAGAATTAAAACATCCATGAAAATAAAATATTACATCCCCTGCCTGCATCAATATTCAGGATAAATAAAACCTACCTCAAAAGTCCCAGCCTTTAAAAGGTTGACCTGGTCATGCTGAGAGAGATCTCTGAACCCAGGAATACGCTTTGCAAATTCCACCACTTCTTTCACCGCTGGAGTGAAGCTCATCGAAAATTCTTCCCAGATTTCATGTCCTGATTTATGAGGATCCACATAAGGAGACTTACTCATTGGACAAACCTGGTATACACAAAACGGAAAAACTATTAAATACTAAGAGGTGGTAAAGAAATGTCAAAAGCGGCATCTCAATTATCAGAAACCCCAACATGAATTTAACAACCCCAAAACACAAGTAAAATCTACTGAAATAATAGCACTTTATCCATTTGCTGCCTACCACACTGTAGAAAGCCTCTTGGCAACGTAATATAAATAGCAATTAACTTATCATTAAAAAAACATAGCCTAAGCAAAAATATCATCTATAACAAGCTATTTCAAACACCTGTTGCACAGGTTTAAGAGTTTATTTTGTAACACTGCTGCCACCTTATGCTAGTATATGGTGTTTACAATTTGGCAAACAAATTCACTTGTTTGATTCTCAATCTGCTATTTATGGCAGACTATAATTTCCATTTCTTAGGTGGAGAAATGAGACTCCGAGGTTTAGTGATTTGTCCAACACAGCTAGAAGTCACAGGTCTAGGCCCAAATTCACATTTAGTTAATATTTCAAAACTCCCTTATTTCTAAATAGGCAGAATTACAATGTTGTAATTTCCGAGAGGAAAAAACAGCAAGGTGCCTCATTTTGTTAAAAAGGTCACTCACTGCCTGGCCAGGCGAAGTGGCTCACGCCTGTAATCCTAGCACTTTGGGAGGCCAAGGCAGGCGGATCACAAGGTCAGGAGTTCGAGACCAGTCTGGCCAACATGGTGAAACCCCATCTCTACTAACAATTAAAAAAATTAGCCAGACATGGTGACGTGCACCTGTAGTCCCAGCTACTCGGGAGACTGAGGCAGAAAAATCCCTTGAACCAGGAGGCAGAGGTTGCAGTGAGCCAAGATCATACCACTGCACTCCAGCCTGGGTGACAAAGTGAGACTCAAAAAAAAAAGTCACTGCCCATTTGTTTCAAAAACAATGGTGTGATCACTGACTTCTACTTGTTCAATTAGGAAACAAGGACTGCACATACAGGTGCGCCTTCTAAATGAGGATTAGGTGAGGGAAAACAGGAAGCCAAGGTTATTTTAAAAACACCAAAAAGATGATGAAACACACTCTGTATATTCTGTTAGTAAAATCAGCCTTTACATTTTCACTAAAACCACACAAAATCTAGGAATGGGATGATTACAAAACCATGGAGAATATCATGAAATCAGAACCCAAATGCCTACAGATTTTTCCTTCATTAAGGCAGCCACTTGGCTAGGCACGGTGGCTCAAGCCTATAATCCCAGCACTTCGGGAGGCCAAGATGGGTGAATCACTTGAGGCCAGGAATTCAAGACCAGCCTGGCCAACATGGTGAAACCTGTCTCTACTGAAAATAGAAGAATTAGCCAGGCATGGTGACGCACGCCTGTAATCCCAACTACTCGGGAGGCTGAGGCACGAGAAGTGCTTGAACCCAAGAGGTGGAGGTTGCAATGAGCTGAGGTCGCACCACTGCACTCCAGCCTGGGCAACAGAGCAAGACTGTCTCAAAAAAAAAAAAAAAAAAAAAAGTAACTACTTAGCCTAACATAAGGTCCACAGAATCAAGTAACTGCAAGTGACAACAAAAAATGTAATGAAGATTGAGGTAGAGTCAACTATTTTGAAAATGAAAAAGACGACTTTAATTACCTGTCAGTAGAAAATACCAAGCACTATCAAAGGACCTCATGGTTTAAACTGGAAATGGTGTGGTACTGCTGTTTTTGATGAAATTTTGGCTGAATATGAACACTGTACTTTCATGTAGAATGTCGTATTTGATGGAAAAATAGAAAAGCTTGAATGATATGACCAACATTAAGTCATCTCATAAGATGAAGTCTGAGAAAATCCTTAGAAACTAGCCTATGAAATTAAAATACTCCTAAATTTATCAAGCAATAAAACATCTATGTTCTATACTCAAAGATCTTTTGGCATAAAATGGTTTTAAAAAAAAAAAAACCTCCTTCTATAGAAATCAAAGAATTTTTAACTATGGCAAGTGAAAAGTTCAGCCCTTTGAGAAAATCCCAAAGCTAGTAAGGTACTAATTAATCAGAATGCTTAAATTTTCAAAGGGATTTCCAAGAATTAAAGGACCAATTGTGCATGAATAATATTTTACATAAAATCCTAATCCCAATCCCAGATCAATCAAATCACATGCTTGTACCTAGCTGGGTGTGAAATTAGGTCATTCATCAAATGATGTTTATTAAAATTATTTGACCTAAAATACTGTACAAAATTAAGTCTGTAAATTTCTTAGGTTTTCTGACACCATCCCAAGTTAGCATATCTCCTAAGTAAAATTTTCAAAGCTTTCCCTGATACAACGTAAGCAAAAAATTGATTTCACTATACCAGATGCATTCTCCCTCCAGTGTTGCACAGGTAACTATTCTTGTTCTCATTCTGAGAAAATCCATCTATCGGAACTCTATCACATACTCTTTGAGTATAAGCATTGGAGAAGTTCATACAATGTCCATTTGCAATACAAATGGCATGCCCATTTGGGTAATGCATTATGTTCCTCCCTTTAAACTGTCCATTGAGATGCTGCTGGCTCTCACTACAGGGAAAATGGCTGCTAAGCCCATTGCCACAATGATCATGATTTAAATTATATTGCTCCATGTTCTTGGGAATCCGTTCTCCTCTCTGAGGCTGCATGCTCTCGGCTGAGTTTTCTCGTTGCTCTTGATTATACATAAAGGTATCCTTGTGAGCTCTAGTCACCATGCCAATCACTTCTTCCTTTGCAAAATCAGAAGAGGGAGGAGAAGAGCTTTTGATGTTTTCTTGTTCCAGTTGGGGCTTGGGTCGCAGCTGTTCCTGAGCTGGTAAGGCTGTCTGTTCATGATGTTCTACTAATGTGTCATTTTGCAAGTGACCACTGAACTGGCTGTTCATCATGGTCTTCATCGCACTTTGCATTTCAATTAGCATCCTCTGTTTTTCACGCTTAGGAATACGACCAAACCGAACAGCTATTGAAGAAAAAGATATTTAACATCTATATTCTAAATAAGACCTGTTTTGTATAAAAGAATAACACAAAATTATCCAATAGCTATGGCCTCTAGTCATAACACATAAAGAATGAGTCTACACGTCTCTGGTTCACATTTCTCTAAACTTGCTGGTCTTGATACACCAAAGGAAGCAGGAGAGGGAGAGAAAATTTTCCATTTTCCCCCAAAACAAAGCTAAGGAAATGTATCTCCTAGGTATTTTATAAGCAAAGTCTATGAAAACAGGAAATTTGGACGAGCGCAGTAGCTCATGCCTGTAATCCCAGTACTTTGGGAGGCCGAGGTGGGTGGACCACCTGAGGTCAGGAATTTGAGACCAGGCTAGCCAACATGGTGAAACCCCATCTCTACCAAAAATACAAAAAGTAGCCAGGTGTGATGGCAGTCGCCTGTAGACCCGGCTATTCTGGAGGCTGAGGCAGGAGAATTGCTTGAACCCAGGAGGCAGAGGTTGCAGTGAGCTGAGATGGTGCCAAAGCACTCCAGCCTAGGCCACAGAGTAATACACCATCTCAAAAAAAAAAGAAAAAGAAAAAGAAAAAAGAAATAGGAAATTAGCTAATGAAAACCAGTTTGAAGCAGACCAGTATTACTACACAGCTCCTTACTAACAAAGCTGAGGACTGTTCCCAGGAAGGCATGCGCGATTCAGCTACATACATCGATTACCATTAATGGAAGCTGGTAGGTACAATCATTCCCTGAACACCTGGCCCTTGTCAATTCATTTTTGTAACTTTACTCTCAAGATCTAACTGTTAAATTATCTGCTGTCTTCTTTTCCAGCCTCTTTAAAAAAAATCCTTAAAAAAAATTCCGCAACCAGTAGAAATGCACTTACTGAAAAATAAACTTGGTAGATTTTAATTAAAACCAGTGAAATAACTAAAAATGAGATAAGTCATACTCTACTCTTTTAGAAGCTAGTCTTAGGTGTCTTGTCTCCAATAATCCTATTGGAGACTAGGAGAAAGAAAAGCTTCCTTCTAGTCTAGTATTTATACAGAGACAGTAAAAATTCAGTATACTTGCCCAGAAAGCCTTGTTAATCTAATCGTAGCCTCTGACATTACTGCTATCAAAAACAAACAACTTAATCATGTTTGATACTTTACCTCTACTCCTCCCTTCACAAATGATTGTCAGTTTTATTCTTTTAGGACAATCACAATATCCATCGACTATTTTTATAGCACTAGTACTTTTAGCACTAAAAAAAAATTTTCAGGCAACTGAAAAAAACATCAATTGCTGAAACTTGTTACTCAAGAAACCCTTGACCAGGCATGATGGCTTACACCGGTAATCCCAGCACTTTGGGAAGCCAAGGCAGGTGGATAACTTGAGGTCAGGAGTTCAAGACCAGCCTGGTCAACATGGTGAAACCCTGTCTCTACTAAAAACACAAAAATTAGCCGGGCATGGTGGTGCAGGCCTGTAGTCCCAGCTACGGGAGGCTGAGGCAGGAGAATCGCTTGAACCAGGTAAGTGGAGGAGGTAGCAGTGAGCTGAGCAGGCACCACTGCACTCTAGCCTGAGCAACAGAGCAAGACTCCATCTCAAAAAAAAAACACGAAACTCCTTATTGCAATACTCTATGTCTGCATCAGTAAGATACTAGAGTAACCTAAGGAATTGCTTAGGTGGGCCTTCCCTAGATAAATACGAAGTTCATTTTTAACAATTCTTAAATAACCCTACTGGTCCCTCTGAAAACCTCATACCTGTTGTTACTTAAAATCACACACACACACACACACAAAAATTATTCAAAAAATGAATAAGCATAATAGAAGAGTCCAATCTTGCAATAATGTCATCCACAGATAATACTTATAGTCCCACAAATTACTCCAAATTTTATTTTGCATGAGAATAGATCATGCCAGAAGTGAGCAACTACCTCCACTCCAGACCCTAATGCTTCTTTCAATTTTGTATCTCCTCTCCATGTGTTCAGAATCTGTGCCCCAAAAGCACCTTACCATCTCAGAGCTAAGAAAGAGAGAGAATTCATGTAAGAAGAAATGAGATCCTCAGTAATGTTAAGAAATCAAAAACAAAGAGGAAAGGATTGCTATACTGAGAAAAGCTATGGTGAGCAGTTTGGGCTTCTTGTTAAAAACAAAATATAAGTTAAAAAACAATTTTTTTTTGGCCCAGCGCAGTGGCTCATGCCTGTAATCCCAGCGCTTTCAGAGGCCAAGGTGGGCGGATCACGACGTCAGGAGTTTGAGACCAGCCTGACCAACATGGTGAAACTCCGTCTCTACTAAAAATACAAAAAAATTAGCCAGGTGTGGTGGCGGGCACCTGTAATCCCAGTTACTCAGGAGGCTGAGGCAGGAGAATCACTTGAACCCGGGAGATGGAAGCTGCAGTGAGACAGAGTCTCACTGTGTCACCCAGGTTAGAGTGCAGTGGCACGATCTCACCTCAGTGCAACCTCCACCTCCTGGATTCAAGCTATTCTCCTGCCTTAGCCTCCCGAGTAACTGGGATTACAGGTGTATGCCATCATGCTCAGCTAATTTTTTTTTTGTATTTTTAGTAGATATGGAGTTTCACCACGGCTGGTCTGGAACTCCCGACCTAAAGTGACCCACACGCCTCAGCTTCCCAAAGTGTTGGGATTACAGGCATGAGCCACCATGCCCGGCCATACAAAAAATGTTTTTAAACTCCATCGTTTTAGGAAAAAAATAAAAGTAATCAAATTGCATAGAAAAAAAATGGCTCTTTTTAGAAGCAGTAATAACAACCAATGTTTAGCCAAAATTGTTTCTGGGATGATAATGCTAAAATATGACTTTAATCAATTTGGTGTCCTGTAAAGCATGAAAATGTGTTTTCTGCTTCACCTTAAACACAAGAGGGTTCTTGGTAACCAGCTTATAGCTCTGGTTCATGCTGAGGAATAAAAGCCAAGCTCCACACACTTTAGGAACACTCTTTAAACTAGGTACATACCATCTCTCGACATTCCAACAGACAGACACTTTTTAAAGCGACATTGCTGACATCTGTTCCTATTCATTCTCATTATAGAACAGTTTTCATTCTTCAGGCACTTCTTGTACTGGATGTTTTGTTGAATACTTCTCCGAAAGAAACCCTAAGAACAAAGGAAGATTTACTCATCCATTTAAAAACACCTAAACGAACTTCTTATAAACACTGTTCCCGTATCTATCCAGTATATATGACGAACTACAGTCCATACCAGTGTATGACTCGCTATCTGGGAAACACTATGTCTTAGGACAGAGGGAAATACAACGTTGACACACAGAATTTAATTCCATTCTTATTGGCATGAGTAACCTAACACCTACCAACCAAACAAAATTGTTCTTCCCTTTAGAGATTCTTTGCCTTACCCAAAGCACCCCTTGCAACAACCACACGACCGTTAACAGACCCTGCCTGCAGTCTGCACATTTTCCATCTCATACTTTTATTCGCTACAAATTCCAAAACTCTTGAAGTATGAATGACCTTTTTTTTTTTGAGATAAGATCTCATTCTGTTGCCCAGGCTAGAGTGCAGTGGCATGATCACAGCTCCCTGCAACCCTGACCTCCCTGGCTCAATCAATTCTCCCACCACAGTCTGCCAAACAGCTGGGACTACAGGCATGCGCCACCACACCCAGCTAATTTTTGTATTTTTTGTAAAAATGGGGTTTTGCCATGTTGCCTAGGCTGGTCTTGAACTCCAGGGCTCAAGTGATCTGCCGGCCTTGGCCTCCCAAAGTGTTAGACTTACAAGGCATAAGCCACCACCACTCCCAACCTGATTTTTTGTTTGTTTGTTTGCTTTCTTGAGACAAACTCTTGCTCTGTAGCCCAGGCTGCAGTGCAGTGGCGCAATCTCAGCTCACCGAAACCTCCATCTCCCAGGTTCAAGGGATTCTCCTGCCTCAGCCTCCCCAGTAGCTGGGATTACAGGCACCTGCCACCATGCCTGGCTAATTTTTTGTATTTTTAGTAGAGAGAGGATTTCACCATGCTGGCCAGGCTGGTCTTGAACCCCTGATCTCAACTGATCCGCCCACCTTGGCCTCTCAAAGTGCTAGGATTACAGGCATGAGCCACTGCGCCCAGCCATTTTTTTTTTTTTTTTTTTAAGAGACAGGGTCTCACTCTGTCACCCAGGCTGGAGTACAATGATGCAATAATAGCTCACTGCAACTTCGAACCCCCGGGCTCAAGCAATCCTCCTGCCTCAGCTTCCCAAGAGCTGGGACTACAGACATGTGCTACCACATCCAGCTTTTTCACTTTGTGAAACGTAGGGGTCTCCCTACGTTGCCCAGGTGGGTCTCACACTCCACCTCAAGCAATCCTCCAGCTTCGGCCTCCCAAAGAGGTAGAATTACAGGCCTGAGCCGCTGCACTCAGCCTGAATGACTGCTTAAAAGTTGACTGAGAAATATGTTTGATAGCTACATTCCCCTCACTAGAATTGTGGATTACATTAATAGAAGTTGGTCTTTCCTCGATCATTACCTGCTGACACTGGCAAGGCCTACTTATACATGTCAGAAGTCACTGACTACATGTCAGCAACAGGTAAGTGTTACACCACACACCAACAGAGTAGCTAACTATCCAAGGAAAGACAGTTCCCAACTAGATAGCTACAAACAGCTGCCTTTACTCCACAAACAATTCAAGTACATATTCTGTGACAGGTCTTCAACGATCTCCAGTTTCATGGTACCAGGGAGGACATAAAACTCAAGAATGCAATTACCAAAATTATTTTAAACTGCATTTTCCTTTTATATGACAACTAAACACATTTCCTGAATCCATACTAAGTAGTCATGGGACACAACATTTTATATTTTATTATTGTGATACTGTACACTTGATTTAGATACAAGAGCTGAACTAGACACATTTAAGAGTACTGCACAGATGTGTATTTATCAAGAATACACAATCAGCTCATTCAGTTTGTGCTTTTATTTTCTAGCTATAAGAATAATAATGCCTGCCCCAATATTACTTCACATTTTGTTAAAAAAANTTGTGGATTACATTAATAGAAGTTGGTCTTTCCTCGATCATTACCTGCTGACACTGGCAAGGCCTACTTATACATGTCAGAAGTCACTGACTACATGTCAGCAACAGGTAAGTGTTACACCACACACCAACAGAGTAGCTAACTATCCAAGGAAAGACAGTTCCCAACTAGATAGCTACAAACAGCTGCCTTTACTCCACAAACAATTCAAGTACATATTCTGTGACAGGTCTTCAACGATCTCCAGTTTCATGGTACCAGGGAGGACATAAAACTCAAGAATGCAATTACCAAAATTATTTTAAACTGCATTTTCCTTTTATATGACAACTAAACACATTTCCTGAATCCATACTAAGTAGTCATGGGACACAACATTTTTATATTTTATTATTGTGATACTGTACACTTGATTTAGATACAAGAGCTGAACTAGACACATTTAAGAGTACTGCACAGATGTGTATTTATCAAGAATACACAATCAGCTCATTCAGTTTGTGCTTTTATTTTCTAGCTATAAGAATAATAATGCCTGCCCCAATATTACTTCACATTTTTGTTAAAAAAAAAAAAAAAAAATATATATATACATACAAAGAGAGAGAGAGGGAGAGGGAGAGAGAGGGGGAGAGAGAGAGAGGATTTTAAAACAATGGAAAAAATGCTACATCTATACAAAATACTGACTTGTCTTACAAAGTTACCCAGCCATTAAAAGTTAGCAAACTTGGCAGGGTGAGTGGCTCACGCCTGTACTCCCACTACTTTGGGAAGCTGAGGCGGGCATATCACCTGAGGTCAGGAGTTCGAGACCAGCCTGACCAATATGATGAAATCCCAACTCTACTAAAAATACAAAAATTAGCCTTGAGTGGTGGCATGTGCCTGTAATCCCAGCTACTTGGGAGACTGAGACAGTAGAATCGTTTGAACCCAGGAAGCAGAGGCTGCAGTGAACCGAGATGGTGCCACTGCACTCCAGCCTGGGCAATAAGAGCTAAACTCTCTTTCAAAAAAAAGAAAAACTGGCAAACTCACAATTCATTCAGAGCCACACTTGAAAATATTTCCTCTCCCATCATGTATATTCATTATCTTGTTTACTCATATCTTGCCAAACTAGATTCCTGCTTGTGGCCTCAAGTCAGAGAACAGCAAGAACATGTGTCTTCATCATGTTACTTTTTGATACTCAGGAGAAAAGATTGCGCCAAGTTTTTTAAAAAGAGAGAAAGACTCCCTGTATACAGGTAGGGAGGTAGAGACCATCTCACTTGGAATTATTTGACCAATACTCTAATAGCAATAACTGGAAAATAGTCAACTAAACTTACAAATAAACTAGCTTTCCCAAGGGCTCAACTTACATTCAGGATTATTTTACTCACTTGGCATTATTTCTTAAGATATCACATATTTTTCAAGTATCTAGGAATTATTCCCAGCTCCCAGTACCTGATGTGTCATTCAGTCAAAGTATGTGATGAGACCTAACTCAAAGTTTGGTTTCAACTAAGTTCCAACAAGGCAGGAGCAGTGCCTGGTCTGTTCTGTTCCTTGTTATTTCACTACCACCTAGAACTGTGCTTGACACATTAATGAATGAGCGTTTGGTGCACTTGGTTTAACACAATAAGTATGTTTAATTGAGACAGCGAATCTACTTTGTTCAAAATCTTAAAGAAAAAAGAAATACTTTCACTGAATTAAGACTATTTTTCAGGACGGGCGCGGTGGCTCACACCCGTACAATCCCAGCACTATGGGAGGCTGAGCGGGCGGATCACAAGGTCAGGAGATTGAGACCATCCTGGCTAACACGGTGAAACCCCGTCTCTACTAAAAACACAAAAAATTAGCCAGGCATGGTGGCCGGGTGCCTGTAGTCCCAGCTACTCAGGAGGCTGAGGCAGGAGAATCACTTGAACCTGGGAGGTGGAGGCTGCAGAGAGCCGAGATCGTGCCACCTCACTCCAGCCTGGGCGACAGAGACTCCATCTCAAAACACACACACACACACACACACACACACACACACACACACACACACAAAGAATATTTTTCAAAACAAGTTATGCTTATACACTACATAAAATGCTTAGAACTTAAAAAGAGCAGCTGACTTCTCACTCTCAGATTATCAGTTGTGGAAATTGGTAAATCTAAACCCAACTTCTTATCCCAGAATCAGTTGCTTAAAGGAATAAAAGCATGCTTTACCTTACAGCCTTCGCAAGCATGAACTCCATAGTGGAATCCTGACGCCACATCCCCACAGACTTTACACAGTAGAACCATGCCACTAAATTCTAGGACACAAAAGGACATGAAGTAAAAAGCAGGAAGAAACACTGAGTCTGTTTTCTTTCCAATTAGATATTTTATTTCATTCAACTTGTAAGAGCTTTTAAAAGATATGTATCTACTTTCATAACGTAAAAGAAAAATATTTTCAAATCAAAAGTAATCATAATCATAATTTTCTTTTCTTTTTTTTTTTAAGACAAGAGTCTCCCTCTGTCGCCCAAGCTGGAGTGCAGTGGCGTGATCTCGGCTCACTGCAACCTCCACACTTCCCAGGTTCAAGCAATTCTCCTGCCTCAGCCTCCCAAGTAGCTGGGACTACAGGCACACACCACCATACTGAGCTAATTTTTGTATTTTTAGCAGAGATGGGGTTCTGCCATGTTGCCCAAGCTGGTCTTGAATTCCTGGGCTCTGCCCCACTCAGCCTCCAAAAATGCTGGGATTACAGGTGTGAGCCACCACACCCGGCCATAATTTTCTTTTAACACAGCTTACGGCACTGACAAAACACCTCACAGACCTGGATTTTCCTTTCCTGATTTTAGAATTACACTGAAATTTTGTAAATTTATTTTTTTTCCAGACCTATCAGCACGATATAAGAAATTTTGTAAATTTAGAGTTACATCAGACATGCAACCAGAACTAAGAAACCAATTCTCTGGATAACAATTAAGAATTCAGGCAGAGAAGTCAATCAATGAAAGGTGGAAAGGGATGTCCCTCCACAAGCAGCTGTGTCAGTTTACTTTACCTACAGGGGCCAGATAGGTCCAAATCCCACTACTCATTTGGTTATCCCAATCCAACATTTCCTAATCCCAAATGTTCCCAACTCCAGTTTCACTAATGTAACCCCTTCCCACAATGAGCAAGTACTCTGTTCTAGAAATAAGACTTAGTTCTAGTAGTCCAGAAGAAAAGTAACTGTGAAATGTAGTAAAAGAGGGTACCCTAGAGGGACCAGGGCCAGGCAGAGTACATAACCACGTATCTTGCTCTGAGGCAAGAATTAATGACAGCCCCTAGGTTATAACTTCTAAAATTATCACTGATTTCTTCCCTAACTACAGATGTATGATCACCCAGCAGGGAGTGAAAACTGTACCCAGAAATATAATGGCCCCCTATATGAAAAGCAGATAAAATAAGCCCCATTTGCAATTAATGGCAGCCATCTTTAGAAACCTAAAGTAACTTACTTGTCATACCACTATGACTTTTTGTCATGCCAGGTGCACTCGATTTGCTTGTTTTCATAGAACAATCTATTCGATCATTCTTCAGGATGCCTTCAATATTGGAGAGATCACCATTCTTGGGATTACCATTGGTATCAGAATTAGAGCTATTTGGAGAAGATGGAACAGAAGAGGAGGAGGACTGGAAACTATTCTCAGAACCCTCACTGTGACAAGAGGCAGGGCTTGAGGCTGAGCTGGAAGAACTGATATAGGCAATCACACCTCCTAGAAAATAGGAGGAAAATCACATAATTAGATACAAGATAGTATGTATTTTTTATTTTTGCAAATCTCAACAGCAAAGCCATTAACTTTAGAAATAGGATACTGATTATATGAAATGTTCGCTTACACCAAAAGCAAAAAGTAAAGTATTTCCTTATTTCCCATTATTCGTCCTGCTTCCACAAACTTCAAAGCATGTGTAACTCCCACTGATTTAAAAAGGGAGATGGGCCCAGCACACTTGCTCATGCCTGTAATCATACCACTTTGGGGGCTGAGGCGGGAGGATTGTCGCTTGAGCCCAGGAATTTGAGAACAGCCTGGGCAACGTAAGATAATGCTGTTTCTACAAAAAAATTTAAAAACTTGCTGTGTGTGGTTTGCACCCAGCACCTCTAGTAGTCCCAGTTATCCAGAAGGCTAAGGCAAGAGGATCACTTGAGCCCAGGAGTTTGAGGCTGCAGTGAGCCATGATCATGCCACTGCACTCTAGCCTGGAGACAGGGCAAGACCCTGTCTCAGAGAAAGAAAAAATTAAAAGTGAGAAGGATTTCACTGGCTTGGATATTCTGAGCACATGCAGACCCTTATACCTAAAGCTTTTCATTTTCCAATCTTTTCCTAAAAGGACTAAAACATGCTCCTAAGTAACTTCATTGCTTAAACAAACTGGTCACAAAGAAATCTGGTTCTGGTGTCTTCTTTGCATCCTCTGTTATACTGTTATCTGACACAATCCTAGAAACAATGAATTTATCATTTGCCTCCCCCAACACTTGGCTTTTATAAAAGCACAGGTTAATCCAGAACAGATGTAACATTTAGAATGGTAGATAAGGGATCCTTTCAGAGCCCTTGCTCCCACACCGTTCTGTTTCGGTGTTCCCAGAAGACATATGTGGCTATACACTAACCAATCCCCAGTTAAATACTCTCCCTTCTCTACCCCATTCTGCCATTCACCTCTAAAGAAATCCAGACTCACACCTTGTTCTTCTGACTCGCTCTTTGTAGGTGTTAAAGATGCTGGAAGAATGCATGCTATGCCAAAATAACAGTAAGGCTGAAGCTAATTCCCTCTACACAGAGTCATTCTCAAAATGTGATTTGCAATTTTATATAACCTCCACAACCCCTCTGAAAACTGGCCTTGACCTTTTTTTTTTTTTTTTTTTTTTGAGACCAAGTCTCACTCTGTCACCCAGGCTGGAGTGCAGTGTCACGATCTCGGCTTACAGCAACCTCCACCTCCTGGGTGCAAGCAATTTTTCTGTCTCAGCCTCCTGAGTAGCTGGGACTACAGTCACATGCCACCACTCCCAGTCAATTTTTGTATTTTTTTTTAGTAGAGACAGGGTTTCACCATGTTGGTTAGACTGGTCTCGAACTCCTGACCTCAGGTGATCCACCCACCTTGGCCTCCCCAGTGCTGAGATTACAGGCGTGAGCCACCACGTCCAGCCTATCAATCATTTTTAAACAAAAAATCCACACAGCAAAATGCTGAGGCCAAAACAATCCCAAAAAGATAGACATTTCCATTTTCAGGCAATTAAAAAAAAATTTTAAGTCATTTTCAGTTTGTCATGTATTAGATATCACATATATATTTAAGCACAAATTATATATACTGAGGCTAAAGGAAAGCACACTCACAGCTCTCAAGGGGTTTGAATGCAACCCAGAAGGGAAGATAAAACAGTTGCCTACTATGCCAAAAAACACACAATGCTTTTCATCAGACAAAATTTTGTGTGTGTGTGTGTGTGTGTGTGTGTGTGTGAGATGGAGTTTCACTCTGTCACCCAGGATGGAGTGCAGTGGTGCAACTTCAGCTCACTGCAACCTCCACCTCCCGGTTCACACAATTCTCCTCCCTCAGCCTCCTGAGTAGCTGGGACTACAGGCGCCCCCCCCCCCCTTGGCTATTTTTTTTTTTTTCTTTTTTTTTTTTTTTTTTTTTTAAGTAGAGACAGGGTTTCACCATGTTGCCCAGGCTGGTCATGAACTTCTGACCTCAGGTGATCCGCCCGCCTCCACCTCCCAAAGTGCTGAGATTACAGGTGTGAGCCACCATGCCCGGCCCAGACACAAATTTAACATGCATAAATTCAATGATATGCACTTGATTTGTAAAGACAAAAACACCACTAACGTAGACAATTCCATCCATTGTTTTATTCATGAATCCTATGCCTGGAATCAATCATGAGGTGAGAGGTGCAAATTTGCTCTTCCCACAGTTAGACTCACTGTCCATATGCTCTCTTGCTATGTGCATCTCACCTTAATTAATCCTGCAATTAAAATTTTTCCTGCAACGTGGTCCCTAACTAGAAACCAGCCATCTCAAAGTGTGGGCCCTGGACCAGGGGCATCAGTATCACCCAGAATCTGTTAGAAATGCAAATTATCAGGCTCTGCTCCACATCTACTGCATCAGAAACTTGAATAAGCCCTCTCGGTGATTCTGATGCACATCCAAGTTTGAAGAACACTGCCACAAGCCAACAACTTCATCTGTGCTCCCTGGAAGACAAAGTGACCAAGGGCAGTTTTCATCTACCATTCATTTTAAAATCTAAAAACTCCAAAACTACCAACACAAGAAAAGATTGCCAACTTATTTTCATCACCCAGAGAAATTATGTAAAATACATATCCTCAAAACTAGCTGGTGCTTTTTCAGAATACATGTTTCCAAGGCCCTGCCCAGACTGGAGAACACATCCTCAGGAATGTGCATTTTCAACAAGCTCTCCAAGCAATTATTTGCACAATGAAGTTTAAAAATGGCTACAATCAGTGAATTCAAACCAAATCGGCCCACAGTTTTAAAGATTGATATTTTCATCGACACAACTGCCAGGGTATCATTAATACCCTGTGAATCCAAAGAGAAACCAATTTAACCCGGAAACCTAGCCAGTGTCATGTTACTGGGTAAAACCATTGTGCCGTCTTTATAAAACTTTAGAGATCTTAAGTTCACATTAAAAATTCCAGGTATTAGCACACAGCTAGTTTTTTCACAAGTGTTTCCACTCACAATAGGACACTTTACAAAGACAAATATTCTTAGTCCTCAATGAAATTCCAAAAGATCTCACAGCTACTTGTCTTCTCTAAAATAGTGTCTTAGGTACTAAATTCACACCTAACATCTCAGGAAAATAAAAGATAAGAAAGTGATGTTTTCACTTGGAAGTAAGACTTTCCTAGGGCCCACATTTTCAGTCATTTATGTTCACAAGATCTGCTGACTACCTTAGCTAAGAAATTCACTTTTAGAAATTAGAGCTGGCCGGGCACAGTAGCTCACGCCTGTAACCCCAGCACTTTGGGAGGCCGAAGCAGGCGGATCACCTGAGGTCAGGAGTTAGAGACCAGCCTGACGAACATGGAGAAACCCCATCTCTACTAAAAATCCAAATTAGCAAGGCATGGTGGCACATGCCTGTAATCCCAGCTACTCAGGAGGCTGAGGCAGGAGAATCGCTTGAACCCGGGAAGTGGAGGTTGTGGTGAGCCGAGATGGCACCACTGCACTCCAGCCTGGGCAACAAGAGTGAAACTCTTCAAAAAAAAAAAAAAAGGAAAAGAAAAGAAATTAGAGCTATGCAGATGGCTCAAAAATTGGTTGCAAGAAAATTGATGGTAATTAATTAACTAAAAAACAATTTCCTTTGCAAAAGCTTCAATATCCAACCTAAAAGAAATTACTGGGCTATTATCAATCCAGTTAAGATCCAATTCCTGTCTTAAGAAAACAAGCATTTGTGCCAGGCACCAGAAAATCAAAGAGGATCCATCTAGAAATAGCTGCATTCTCCTCGCAAGACCTTCAATATTGATTTAGTTGTCTTAGCATCTATTCTTGCTACTAGACACCCATCTATGAACCTGACTGATAGCAACCCAAATGGGTTAAATTTTAACTTCTTAGAAGATAAGGAGTACATCTAGTAGTTTCTCAACCTAATGAAGAAAAGAAAGTGAAACTATAAGTCACCACTGGATGTCAAGAATAAATGACACAATTTCATCCTCACAAGAACTCTGTGAATTAACTTTCATTAACTCATTTTTGTAAACAAGGAGCTCGGAGCTCAGAGCTCAGAGAGGATAAGTCAGCCACTAAGTGGCAGGCCAGAGTTTAAAGTCAAGGTTGTCCAATTCCTGAGTACAAACTTATTTGGTGAGAAGAACTGAGCAAGCAAGTCACTTTCAATCTTTCTAAACCTGAGTCATCTTCTATAAAATTGGAACATCTGTCACTTATTACAAGATTGAAATGAAATGGTGTTCATAAGGATTATTAAAGTGTTTTCATACACTGTTTTGATTATAAAGTAAAATAGTAAAATCCCTGAACCAGCGAGTCCCAACACCTCCAAGAAACAGGCAGAATGTACCTCTTTGAAACCTTAAGCTAAAATTAGCTGAGGCAGTCTTCTCTACTTTCAGTTGAAAGGGACCCTGGACCTGGGCCAGGTTCCCAGGCTAGGGCTTACCCAGTGGTCAACTTCAGACAAGCCAAAAGTCAATATCCAATTTTGTACTTCTAGGAAGCACTGATATTCCTGCATATCTTCGGGTCTTCTTACCCGTTTTCTAGACTTGTCCATCAACTAAACCCTCCCACTCCTACTGTCCACCAACCTGGAAGAGTATGTTTGACTTCAAGTCATGACTGTACTTTTTTGCCCTGTGGCTTACAACAAAACATTTTATCACCAAGAAGCTTTAGTTTCCTCATTTTAAAAGTGTTACAAGTAATTCCTACTCAAAGGGTAGTAGAGTAGATGTAACTGAAGCATTAAAATTCCAATTGTGTCCTGGGTGTCAGGGCTCCAGAGAACAGCACGGTCCTTTCCCTAAAATGCCTTATAAACCAACTGGGGAAACACCCATGTTATCAGGAGCAATGTTTCATACCAACGATTGTGAACTGCTGAGGATCATACTAAAGAGGGCAGAGATCAACAGGGGTAAACACATCCAAGGTGGCAATATCTAAGTGGGGAAATGAAGGGTGTGTAAATTATCAAATGATGTTATCATATAAGAGACATTTTTTTAAATGGGGTGACACAAAAATAAATGGTGTGGGTATTGTTCGTTTTTTTTTTTTTTCTTTTGAGACGTAGTTTCAGTCTGTTGCCTACGCTGGAGTGCAATGGTGTGGTCTCAGCTCACCGCAACCTCCACCTCCTGGGTTCAAGCGATTCTCCTGCCTCAGTCTCCCAAGTAGCTGGGATTATGGCTACCCACCACACCCGGCTAATTTTTGTACTTTTAGTAGAGACAGGGTTTCACATGTTGGCCAGGCTGGTCTCAAACTCCTGACCTCAGGTGATCTGCCCACCTCAGCCTCCCAGAGTGCTGGGATTACAGGCGTGAGCCACCGCGCCCAGCCAAATGGGTCTTATTTTATAAAATAGATGTCATTTTAATCTCCATGTAAATTACTGGAGAAGGAGGTCAAGGTGTAATCTGATGTCTGGAAATAAACCAGCATGACTAAAGAAAGGACTGATGAAACTGGGAGGCCCTGCGGATGACTATCCTTTTCCACCAACTATAACCTACATATATCTCTGCAAATTGAGTGGGGATCCATACACATGCGGTATCTCCTTCAACCTCAAGAAGACAGGACACTAAGTTGTACATAAATCTTCAAATATTATGCAGGCTAAAATATATTATAGCACAGTAGTTAACAGTCTGTGTTCCCAAGTAAACTTCATGGATTCAAATTCTGGCTCTACTACTTGCCTGGGTAAGTTATTTAGCTTCAATTTACTTAGCTCCTCATCATTAAGATGGTGGCAACAGCATCTTCCTTCATGGAATTAACGTGAGGAACACATGTAAAGGGCCTGGCACATAAGAAGCTGATGATTTTTTTTTTGTCATCACTATACTAGAAGAGTTCCATCAAAATTGTTCAAACCAAACTAACCCTCCCTACACATTCTTCACCTCATTTTTTAATGTGTCTTAAGGATCCAGTGGTTTCTTTTTGGTTATTTCCACACTCTTTTTGAGTCTCTTAACTGTACTGACCAGTCCAGCAACTTCTTACTTCAATTTTGGCTTTTCCTCACTCCAAGGAAAGATTTCTTTGCCCCACCTCTACAATTGTTTTCCCAGTTTTTCACTCCATTGTTTTCACACATTACTCATGGGGAGAGCAGACACAGAGATGTCATGAAGGACAGTAAGATTACATGATCACTGGTTGAATGTTTGTCAAATGACACCAAACTAGACGGAAGGGTAGAGGTGTGCCACACAGCACTGAATCTGGCCCCACCTTGGTCAATGTTTACAAAAATTCAAAAGTTAAAAGGCCTTTTTTTTTTTTTGAGACGGAGTCTCACTCTTGCCCAGGCTGGAGTGCAGTAGCTCAATCTCGACTCACTGCAACCTCCACCTCCTGGGTTCAAGCTATTCTCCTGCCTCAGTCTCATTGAGTAGCTGGGATTACAGGTGCCCACCATCACGCCCGGCTAATTTTTGTCCATTTAGTAGAGAAGGGATTTCACCATGTTGATCACGCTGGTCTCGAACTCCTTACCTCAGGAGATCCGCCTGGCTCAGCCTCCCAAAGTGCTGGGCTTACAGGCGTGAGCCACTGCGCCCGGCCAGTTAAAGTGAATTCTTATTAGACCTCTCACTTACAGATAGATGGTAGAAACTGTAAATATGGTGGGTAGCAGCTTATAGCAGCTTTGAACTTAAGGCCAAATGAACAAGAGTAATTTTAAGAACGATCATCGTAAATTCCTATACTTCAGGTCATGCAATTATCTGCACAATTAATGAAATCTAACTTCATAATAGTTCACATGAAAGGTCCTAGTTGATTGCAAGGTTACTGAGAGTCAGCAAAGCAATATGCCAAAAAAACTAAGCCTGCCAGAGAATTCATTTGCAGCAGGATCCAAGACAAAGAGGGCAACTTGGAACTTGATAATTATCCAACCATTTCCACAAGAGCCTGTTCACTTCTGGGTGCTCCATCCCAAAGGGCAACAAGAATGATGAGTGATCTGAAAAAACAACGCTGGGCAAGGACCAAGAGATGAGAACTGCAAATGGAAGAACTGAAGGGGGAAGGGGATGGTCAACAGGGAAGGGGGGAAGGGGATGGTCAACACTCATCCGGAAGAATTTTTATAACGTGTAGCTCCACAAGGTAAGATTTTGAACAGCGAAGTACTGGAAAAGGGCTCAAAGCAGAGAAAAACTTCCTAATTGAGCCAGCCCTCATGAGGCTACTAAAGCTACTAGAATTCATGCTAAAGGGTAGGTTAGAAGAGGTTCACCCTGATCACCTAAATTCTAACATGTATAAGTTTAGTTCTATGATAAACTCGTAAAATTTTTTAAAATGCCCTCAAAGACTAAGTAGGTCCATTAGGTAATTAAAACACAATTAGATCCAGATTTTTGTGAGGTAAGTTAAAAAAAGTAAATAAATTTCAAAAATAAGTAAATAAAACACAATTTGAAAATGACTATTTTCACTCTTGGTGAAAAGTTCACAATACACTTGTTACCGAGGCAAGATTCTTAGAGGCGCATTATAACTCAAAAAATAAAACAAAACCTGGCTGTTTCCATAACCTCACTTACTTCAGCTCTGCCCCATCATTTGGGGCAGACAAAAGGAAGGAAGGGCACCCTATTGTTCTGTTGCAATATAACAAAATGTGACAAGAAAAATATTTATAAAGCCAAATTGTCTTGATCAGACTCAGGAAAATTCAGCGACGCACAGGTTTTTTGTTTTGTTTTGTTTTTCTTAAATGAAGACTGGCCAATCTTACATATAGTGTTGGAGTCACCTAGGATCACCTGAGTCATCCTGACCATACGTGAGCTGAACGCTCAGCTCTAGGTATGACCCGTTTACAGGAAAATTCCAGCCCCAGGGGATCTGAAAGCAGTTTTTAAAGACTGTGAGTATATGAGACAGGTCTAGAGGAACCGTTTCCTAGAGGAAACGGGTTTTTTTTGAAAACTGAGGCGGCATCCTAACAGGGGCGGTGCTACCCAGTCTGCAGGGTGTCGCTTGGCATCGAAGCACCTCGGAGCTCCTTCGAGCGTATCCCTTAGGGAAAGCCCCAAGCCTTCCCCGAGGCGCCTCCCCCGGCCTGCAGCACGCCCTCGGCCCGCACTTCCTCCTCGGAATCTGCAAGGTGTACAGCTACCAGCTCGTCAGGCGCCGGTTCGCTTGGTTCGCGCAGGGTCCGCGCCTTGGGTGTCACCTCGCAAAAAGAGCTTGCGGCGCCCGGCGCACTGCGGTGTCAGCGCCCGCGTCGGGTCCCCCTCGCCGCGGGGCTCAGCGGGCGCGCACGCGCGGCCTCCTCCGCAGTGTGCAACCCCGCGGGGGAGGAGGGAATCGCGGCTACGTCACTACCCCGAGGCTTCCAAAGGGGCGGAGCCTCCCGGGAGGCTGCGGCGCTCCCAGCCAGCGCGCGCGCGCGCGCCCGCCCCCACGTGTCCCTGCGGCCCCGGGGAATGTGGGTCAGGGAGCCGACCGGCCTCACGTGTCCCCGCCCGCCGCCGCCGCCTCAGCGCCCATTATGTAATGCTGCGTCACGCGCCCGCCCAGCCAACCGGCGCCCGGGCGCCGCCGAACGTAAACACACCGCGCACGTGGCTC
>NW_016811040.1:623651-629535 GCF_001698545.2 Rhinopithecus bieti | reverse complement strand
CGATGGAAACTGAGCCAGAGGCGGACACGCGGCGCGCAGCAGCCCACGCCGCCCCACCGGCCATGGGGACACCCCCTGCCGCCGCCCCCCGAACTGCCCCGCGGGCTCCGAGCGCTCCCTCCGGCCATCCCCCACCCGCCGCAGTCCGGCTCTTACCCGCATTCACCTCCATGGTGCCCTCGCGGAGGGGGCCGGGGCCGCCCGCTTCCCGCAGAGGGGGCAGCGCCGCCGCCTCAGCGCCGCGCCGCCCCGGGCTGGAAGCAACGGTGGTCGCGTAGCCCCTTCATGGGCAGAGCGGGTGGGGCTCCCGGGCCCCAGGCCGTGCAGCGCAGAGCAGGCTGCAGCCAGAGAGGGTGGCGGCGGCCGGCGAGCGGCGCTCCTCGCGGGGACCCTGACAACAAAAGCGGCGGCGCGGCGGCTTCCTGCAGCCAGCGCACCGCGGCGGCGAGGGCGGCTGATGGGGGGGGCAGCAGCGACCATGTGACCCGCGCACACACCCCCTCCCTCCGCCCGCCCTCGGCCGGCCGCTGCGGCGACTCCGCCCCGCCTCTCCCCTCCCTCCCGCTTCCCGGCTCCCCGGCTCCCCTTTTCTCCTGCTTTCCCCCTTCTCACCTTCCTTCTTGCCGAGCCCCTCCTCTTCCTTCGTTTTTTCCCTCAGCGCCGTAAACCTCTTATCCGTTTCCCTCAGCCGCATATTCCGTCTTCCTCCTCATCTCTCCCCTCCTCCCGGCTGCTCTTCCCGCCTCTAGCCGCAGCCCCCTCCACGACCTGCTCCCAGCCCTGCCCCCCAACCTGGTGGCTCCGAGGTCAGAGCGGTGGCTTGGCGCCGAGCAGAGGTGCTTCCCAGGAACCCGGCTGACTCGGGCTTGCTCAACCCCTGCGCCCCCGGCCCCGCTCCCACCCGACCGACCTCCAAACGGTGGTCTTTGAGGGCACAGACCCTTCCCTTTCCCTCTCCACCCTGTAGGTGATTTTATCCAATCTCATAGCTTAAGTAGACCTATGTTCTGGTGATTCCCAGATTTATATTTCAAGGCGAGACCTCTCTTCTAATCTCCAAATTCTTTCATCCAGCAGCCCGTTTGATTATGCCCCTTTTTTGCATCTCAGATTTTAGACGGGTGTACGCGTGTGTCCGAACTCAGCTAATGTGCAATTAAGATCTGGGCATTTCACCTTGAATGTAAATTTCAGATCAAAAGAAAAAAGCTAGAAACAAATTGTATGCGTGCTGAGGTGAATTCTGAGGAAAGTGCATTGATGCCCGCAATTTAAACGCATTACTAAAGTAAGATGGGCTGATAGAGGCATGAATAGATGATATAGTAAGATGTTAAGCAATGGGGATATGGATGTTCCTTGTAAAATTCTTTCCAGTTTGAAATTTTCAGTATAGAAAGTGGGGAAATGTCACGTGGAAGACATAATTACATGTGCAACACCCTATTTCCCCACCCCCAGGTTTCTTCCCCGTATCAATATTTACTATGTTGGTAAATCTGCAAGTTCCTGAAGCCAGCAAAATTATGTTTCTCTCCTAACACTCTCTCTCTCACTGCCTTTTATTCTCCATTCAATCCATTAGCAAGTCTGAGCTATTCTACCTTCAAAATATGTTCAAACCGTGTTTCTCACCGTTGGCATTGCGAGAGCAAACCATTATCTCTTCCCTCAGCTACTGCTCTGGTTCCCTAACTAGGAGAGTGCTGCTTGGGTCCTCCTACAGTCACTTCTCCCCAGCAGTCAGCATGTTATTTTTAAAATGTAGATAAGATCTGATTACTCTGTTCAAAAGCCTCCAATGGCTTCGTGTTACACTTTGAAAACATTCAGCCACTTACCCTGACCTGCTTCGCCCTGCACAGATGTGTGTCCTGCTTCTCTTTCCAAGGCTTGCTTGATACCCAAATCCTTCTAAACACAGTTCCCTAACCACGGTAGCCCTCTATTCTTCCGTGCCTCTGGAATTTATTACCCTCATGTGATGCTGATGCAGGAGTTCCCCAGGCCACACTTCGTAGCTTGCTTGCATTTTGATTTTCATGTATCAACCATCATCTACTTCTACACAGGTAAAATGAGGTTAATATGAACAGTCTAGAAGGCAGAAAAGAAATCATAAAAGAGGATACCACTCTAAAAAGGCTATGTACTGTGTGATTGTAACTATACGACATTCTAGAAAAGGCAACTGGGCCGGGCGCGGTGGCTCAGGCCTGTAATCCCAGAACTTGGGGAGGTCGAGCCGGGTGGATCACCTGAGGTCGGGACTTCAAGACCAGCCTGACCAACATGGGGAAACCCCGTCTCTACTGAAAATACAAAATTAGCGGGGGTAGTGGCGCATGCCTGTGATCCCAGCTACTCGGGAGGCTGAGGCAGGAGAATCGCTTGAACCTGGAAGGCGGAGGTTGCGGTGAGCCGAGATCGCGCCATTGCATTACAGGCTGGGCAAAAAGGGTGAAACTCCGTCTCAAAAAAAAAAAAAAAAGAAGAAGAAGAAAAGAAGAAAAGGCAAAACTGGAGACAGTAAAAAGATCAGTGGTTACTAAAGGCTAGAGGGGAAGGAGGGATGAATAGAGCACAGAGGATTTTTAGGGCAGGGAAAGTATTCTGTATGATATTATAATGCTGAATACATGTTTTTATACATTTCTCAAAACCTGTAGAACCTACAATGTCAAGAGTGAGCCCTGGTTGGGCACAGTGGCTCACACCTGTAATCTCAGCACTTTGGGAGACTGATGTGGGAGGATCATTGAGCCCAGGTGTTGGAGACTAACCTGGGCAATATGGCGAAACTCCGTCTCTACAAAAAAATACAAAAATTAGCCAGGTTTGGTGGTGTGCACCTGTAGTCCCAGCTACTCAAGAGGCTGATGCAGGAGGATCTCTTGAGATTGGAGGTTGAGGCTGCAGTGAGTCATGCTCTCCCCAGTGCATTCCAGCCTGGGTGACAGAGCGAGGAGACCCTGTCTTAAAAAATTTAAAAAAAAAAAATGAAAAAAAGCTATGGCTTTGAGGCCGGGCGCGGTGGCTCACGCCTGTAATTCCAGCACTTTGGGAGGCCGAGGAGGGCGGATCACCTAAGGTCAGGAGTTCGAGACCAGCCTGACCAACATGGAAAAAACCCCATCTCTACTAAAAATACTAAATTAGCCGGGTGTGGCGGCGCATGCCTGTAATCCCACCGACCAGGGAGGGTGAGGCAGGAGAATCGCTTGAACCTGGGAGGCCGAGGTTGCGGTGAGCCTAGATCATGCCATTGCACTCCAGTCTGGGCAACAAGAGCGAAACTCCGTCTCAAAAAAGTAAAATAAAATAATAAACCATGGCTTTGAATGATATATCAGTGTAGGTTCATTAGTGATGACAAATGTACCACTGTGGTGCAGGATGTTTGATAGTGGGAGAAGCTGTGCATTTGTGGAAGTAGGAGGTACTTGGGAACTCTGAAGTTCACAGTTTTGCCATGAACTAACTGCTCTAGGCCGGGCGCGGTGGCTCATGCTTGTAATCCCAGCACTTTGAGAGGTCAATGCAGACGGATCTCTTGAGGCCAGGAGTTCAAGACCAGCCCGGCCAACATGGCGAACCCCATCTCTACTAAAAATACAAAAATTAGCCGGACGTGGTAGCACAAACCTGTAATCCCAGCCACTAGGGAGGCTGAGTCACGAGAATCCCTTGAACGCAGGAGGCAGAGTTTATTGTAAGCTGAGGTCATGCCACTGCACTCCAGCCTAGGCAACAGAATGAGACTCTGTCTCAAAAATAAGTAAATAAATAAATAGACTATTTAAAAATGTGTAAGAGGTTACCACTACTTAAATTTGAAAAGAAGAATGTAAGTGAAAAATAGCCATTGCAAAGGATGCAAGACCCTCTCTTCGATGATAATGCCTATAAAATAATATCGGTGTCTATGAGCGTTTTTTAGAGGCTGTCTTCTTCCTATGAGACTTTGCAAGTAACTAGCAGAGGCTATAGAGCTATAACCCAAGTCAGTCACCAGCCACACCACTGGCCACTTGAAATTTGCTGGGCTCCCTAGTGCCAGAGGAGGATGCTCAGCAGCATCCTCTGGTTGGGCAGTACCCAGCGTGCTGTAGCTGCAGTGGAAATTGCATTGTGCTGCTGTCATTCCAAGGAGCCTCATTTATTAATCCTGTGGTGTCTATGGCTCAGTCTGTTAGGATTCTCAGAATATCCATAGTGGATTTCAGCCTACTCCACCTTCCTCATTCTGACCAAAATAACGTTGAATGAAGTGACTGTGTCTTCAAAAGTTATCTGTTAAAAATGCAAATTACTTCCTGGGAAAGCTACCTCATTAGCCCTTACAGACGATTAACAGAGCCTGCCAAACAACACAAGATAGGTCCATCTAGATGTGAATAAAAGGAAGAAGAACCTAAATATTAGAGTCTTCTTATCCCAAACTCAATTAAGATAGGCCAACTGGCGCACTGCAGTATGAGGACCTAGATGAAGGAGGAGCATTAGGAAAAAAAAAGAAAGATGGAGTCTATTAAAGATAAGGCCAATTAAAAACATTTAAGGTCATTCCTCATTTTAAAATGTTCCAATGAGTCCTGCTAGTTGCTAATACCAAAACATCATGCTGCTTAAACAGCCTTTTCTGTGCCCTAGATCAGCAGTTCTCGAACTTTGGATCTCAGAACTCCTCTCCACTCTTAAAATTATTGAAGACCAGGCCGGGCGCGGTGGCTCAAGCCTGTAATCCCAGCACTTTGGGAGGCCGAGACGGGCGGATCACGAGGTCAGGAGATCGAGACCATCCTGGCTAATACGGTGAAACCCCGTCTCTACTAAAAAATACAAAAAACCAGCCGGGCGACGAGGCGGGTGCCTGTAGTCCCAGCTACTCGGGAGGCTGAGACAGGAGAATGGCGTGAACCCGGGAGGCGGAGCTTGCAGTGAGCTGAGAGCCGGCCACTGCACTCCAGCCTGGGCAGCAGAGCAAGACTCCGTCTCAAAAAAAAAAAAAAAAAAAATTATTGAAGACCACAAAGTGCTTTTTTTGTGGACTATATCAAGATCTACTTATTAGAAATGAAAACGGAGACATTTAAAACACAAAAATTTCCAAGCATGTTTGTGTCAGAGCAGTGATGTCATCACATAGCAACAAATAGCTCTGGCAGTTTGCTCTGCCACAGCAAATTGCAGTTGCCATTCATCACGACATTTGTGGCTTACCTTCTTCCAGGCTGTTTTTTTCTTTACCTTTCCATTCATGGTATTAGTTTCTATATTGCTCCACAATTCTGCATAATATGTCTTATTTTAAATTTAAAACTATGTCTATACTTAATTTTTAACTAGAAAAGTGATTTTGTTATAACAAAATAATAAAAATTTCTATTTAATTATGATTTGTGTATCACTATGTAAATTATGTTTTATTTGATGTCTTCATAAAATATTCAAATAAACATACTCCACTATTACATCTGTGCATAGAAAAAACTCATTCAAACTGAATCAATTCATTGATACCAACAAGACCAGTGATGTGTTTATGGGCAATACTGAAAACAGTGCACAACTCCAACACACACACTACAATGCAGTAATAATAGGTTATGAGATGCAGTGGTTAAAGTTAAATACAACCCAACCAAAAGTGTCAAGTTGTGTTTAATGAAAAAAAAATTCACACTGTTGCATTTTTTTTTTTTTTTTTTAAAAAAAGGTCTCGCTTTGTCACCCAAGCTGCTGCAATACAGTGGCGTAATCGTATAACTCATTACAGCTTCAAACTCATGGGCTCAAGAGATGCTCCCACCTCAGCCTCTTAATTAGCTAGGACCACAGGTGTGTGCCACCACACCCCAGTAATTTTTTTTTTTTTTTTTTT
>NW_016811040.1:618178-623272 GCF_001698545.2 Rhinopithecus bieti | reverse complement strand
TTTTTTTTTTTTTTTTTTTTTTTGTAGAGATGGGAGTCTCCCTATGTTGCCCAGGCTAGTCTTGAATTCATGGCCTCAAACAGTCCTCCCACCTCAGCCTCCCAAAGTGCCAGGATTACAGGTGTGAGCCTATACACCCTGTCAGTTTTTAAATTTAAATTTAAATTAGTTAAAATGAAATCAAATTCAAAATTTAATTCCTTAGTTGCTGTAGTCACATTTCAAGTGTCAATAGCCACATGTGACTAGTGGCAACCAAATTCGTCATTACAGATTTAGAGGCTTTCTTTGTCTTCCTGAATCAGTTTGATAAATTATTATTCTAGGAGTTTGTCCATGTTGTATAAACTTTCACATTTAATGGAATAAAGTTGTGTGTATCCTCTTATGTCTTTGATTGATATCAACTCTCTAGTTTCCCTTTTTTTTTTTTTTTTTTTTGAGACGGAGTCTCGCTCTGTCGCCAAGGCTGGAGTGCAGTGGCACGATCTCGGCTCACTGCAACCTCCACCTCCTTCCAGTTCAAGCCATTCTCCTGCCTCAGGCTTCTGAGTAGCTGGGATTACAGGCACATGACACCATGCCCAGCTAATTTTTGTGTTTTAATAGAGACAGGGTTTTACCATGTTGGTCAGGCTGGTCTTGAACTCCTGGCCTCATGATCCACCCACCTTGGCCTCCCAAAGTGCTGGGATTACAAGTCATGAGACACTGTGCCCGGTCTGGTTTCCCATTCTTAATTTTATTTATTTGTGCTTTTTCTTTCTTGATCAGTCCTACTAAACTTTTATCTACTTTGTTAACTTTTTCAGTGGTCCAGTGTTTTGCTCTATTGATTGACTAAATTTGTTTTGTTTCATTGATTTCTGCTCTTTATCTTGATCTCCATCCTTCCATTTTATTTTTATCTTATTTTTCTCGTTTCTTGATTTGGACATTTATCATATACATTTGTTCAATTAGACAGTCAGTTTCTCCTGTTTGTAACTAAGGAAACCTCACTGATATAATTGTTCTGAATCATTCTCACCCATTTTAGGGAACATTCCAGTCAACTACTGCAGTATAACAAATCACCCCATAACTTAGTGGCATACGATAACAGTATTATTTTGTTATCTCTGATGACATCTGTTGGTCCGGAAGCTAGGAAGCTCTTGGCTGGGCATTTCTGGTTCAGGGTCTCTTGGCAATCAGACAGTGGGTGGAGCTGGAACGGCAGGGGGATGGAGCTGCTAGCGGCTAGCTGGGCACTTCCCTCTTTAGGTAGTTACAGGGCTTCACCACAGGCTCTCTACATGTGGGCTAGTTTGGACTTCCTCACAACATGGCAGCCTCAGGGCAGTCAGACTGCTTACAGAGCCGCTTAGGGCTCCAATGCAAGTGTTTCATGGGATAAAGGAGAAGTTGCATCACGTTTTCTGATCATGCCTCAGAAGTCATGTGGCATGAATTTTGCTGCATTATTGGTTAAAAAGTAGTCACAAACACACCCAGATCCAAGGGTAGGGGACATGGACCTCATCTCTTTATAACAGGAGCATCAAGGTCATATCTTGAATAGCATGAGAGATGGAATATATTCTTGCAACTATCATTTTCAAAAGGGAACAGTTTTAAAGAATCACACACATATACAGTGCACCCTGACTTGAGGACCACATTACTTTGTTAAAATTTTAAGATGGCTGGGCACGGTGGCTCACACCTGTAATCATAGCACTTTGGGAGGCTGAGGCTGGAGAATGGCTTAAGCCCAAGAGTTCAAGACCAGCCTGGGGAACATAGTGAGACCTCCGTCTCTATAAAAACTTAAAAAATTGTTGAGTGTGGTGGCTCTCACCTGAGGTACCAGCTACCCAGGCAGCTGAGATGGGAGGATCCTTTGAGCCTGGGAGTTAGAGGCTGCAGTGATTGGTGATTGTACTGCTGCACTCCATCCTAGGTAACAATATGAGACCCTGTCTCAAAAAAAAAAAAAAAAATACTGTACTTCTCAATGAGAGGTACCTGGAAGTATTTTTCTAAGTTTTAGGATAAGGAGAATGGATGCTCCAGAGAAAGGAATGAAAGTGAGATAAGAAGTAGGTACAGAAAAGCCCTCACTCCACATAATGGTTCCACTCTATTTTTGAGGAGCTTATTCTCTGTGGAGCTGAAGGTCAGCAAAATTATATTTCAGATATAGACCCAATCTCTTGCCTATTCTGAGTCTCTTATTGTCTAATCTTAATACTATCTAGTATCTTTTCATTCATTTGGAGAAGAATCTAGTAGGAAAAAGGGTTATGTCTAAATGTAATGAGTGCAGTCTACACAATGATATATATATAAAAATCCAAAACAATCAACAACAGAAACCATCTGGCCAAGATGCTTCATTGAATAGAGTGGAAAAAATAATGCCATCTGGAAACCCCAGTTGAATTTTTTTAAGTGCTGCATTGATTTAATAACATACTAAACATATTTTTTTTAAAAGTAAGAAAGAAAATGAAGAAAAGTTGCATGACAGTTCAATAAATAAAAAATCCTATATGAAATGCCTGATTATTTTCAGTACTCTGTTGGTCACAGTTAAAAAAGAAATCCTACTTTTCCCTGGGGTGAGGGGAAAAAAAAAAAAACCCCATCAAACACAAAACTTTCCCTAACAACAGGGCGTGCTATCTAAAGGAACAATATATATTGCTGATTCACAGATTTTCCCATTCAATCTTCCTGTTTATTCTGTTGAAAACTCACTTCAATGAGAATTCCTCCCAGCTGTTCAATCTCTCCTAGTATGAGTTCATTAACTGACCATTCTCCTAAGTTTTCTTTTATTTATTTTTCTTTTCTTTTTTTCTTTTTCTTTTTTTTCCAGACAGAGTCTATGGCCCTCCATTCACTGCAACCTCCTCCTCCCGGGTTCGGGCGACTCTTGTGCCTCAGCCTCCCGAGTAGCTGGGACTACAGGCACACGCCTGGCAAATTTTTGTATTTTTTGTAGAGACAGGTTTTCGCCACGTTGGCCAGGCTGGTCTCAAACTCTAGCCTCAAGTGATCTGTCCACTTCAGCCTCCCAAAGTGCTGGGATTACACCGCCCCAGGCGTCTCCTAAATTTTCTATTCTACCTTGTCACCAATACTCAGAGGAGACTTAGAGACCCAGGTGGTTCCCTTTTCAACCATCAACTCTTCACTCAGCTTCCGTTTATCAGCAACTCTCTTCCACTGGTGAATTCTCCAAGTGCAGTGCATTCTTCCCTCACTGGGAAAGTCACCTAGACCAAAAATTCTCAAAATGTGGTCACTGGATCAGCACCATTAGCATCACCTGAAAACTTGTTAGAAATGCAATTTTTCAGCCAGGCGCGGTGGCTCACGCCTGTAATCCCCGCACTTTGGGAGGCCAAGGCGGGCGGATCACAAGGTCAGGAGATCCAGACCATCCTGGCTAACACGGTGAAACCCCGTCTCTACTAAAAATACAGAAAATTAGCGGGGGTGTGGTGGCACGCACCTGTGGTCTCAGCTACTCAGGAGGCTGAGGCAGGAGAATCGCTTGAACCCAGGAGGCAGAGGTTGCAGTGAGCCAATATCATGCCACTGCACTCCAGCCTGGGCGACAGAGTGATACTCCGTCTCAAAGAAAAAAAAAAAAAAAAGCAAATTTTCGAGCTCTACCTCAGATTTAATGAATCAGAAACTCTAAGGGCGAGGCCAGCAATTGGTATTTAACAAGCCCTCCAGGTGATTCTGAGGCACTCTGAAGCTTGGGAGAGCACCAGCTTGGAAAGCCAGTAGCCAGAAAATTGATCAGCCCTGTATTCCAGGGCTTACAGGCCAATGTGACTAAGTATATAAGGTTAGTGGCTGCCTCCCTTCAAAATTTCTGCGCCACACATTCAAGCAACCGGTATTTCTGTCCCGTAATATGACAGGATAGAATTTTGAATGCAAAGAGCACATTGCTTGGGTTTGTGATTCCAGATCATCTTCCAGGCCTGGATGGATTTCTGCCTGTAGACTCTAGGACAAACCTGCTAGTCTCATAATAAATACTCCTATTATGCTCCCCAACCCCACTTTTTTTTTTTTTTTTTGAGACAGGGTCTCTCTGTTGCCCAGGCTAGAGTGCAGTGCCGTGATTATAGCTCACTGCAGACTCGAATTCCTGGGCTCAAGCAATTCTCCCACGTGAACCTCTCAAAAAGCTGGAACTACAGGTGTATACCACCATACCAGGCTAATTTTTAAAACATTATTTGTAGAGATGAGGTTTTGCTGTGTTGCCTGGGCTCGTCTTGAACTCCCAAGCTCAAACGATCCTCCTGCCTTGGCCTCCCAAAGTGCTGGGATTACAGGCGTGAGCCATTGTGCCTGACCATGAGCCTTTACTAATTATCTATCTATAGATGTATTCATCTACATTCTAGAAAACAAATTTACTTCTTGCTAGGTGTGAGGCTCACACCTGTAATCCCAGCACTTTGGGAAGCCGAGGTGGGAGAGGATCACTGGAGCCCAGAAGTTCCAGACCAGTCTGGGTAACATTAGAGAGACCTCATCTCTGCAAATAATGTTTAAAAAATTAGCTGGACATGGTGACATGTCCCTATAGTGCCAGGTACTTGGGAGGCTGAAGTTGGAGGATTACTTGAGCCTAGGTGTTAGTGGTAGAGGCTCCAGTGAGCCCTGATCACACCACTGCACTCTGGCTTGGGAGACAGAACAAGACCCCATCTCAACAAAAAAAGAAAAATAAAAAAAAAGAATTGATTCATTGATTTTTTTTTTTTTTTTTTTTTGCCAATCAGAGCCTCAGCCATTAACACCTTTCTTTCATGAACTAATTTCTTCCATCTGCCTTATCAAATTTTGCAGATTTTCCCTTGTGCTAAGATTTAATTTATTATTTTTGAGTTGGCAATAAATTTTACCATATTTAGTTTTAGCCATTGTCAGGGGTTTTTTAACAATAATATTCATTATGAATTTGATATTCTTTTAAAGCCTGATGGTTTCTGCTTCTTTTTTATCCAATTCATGAAGCAGGAGGATCCATTGAGCCCAGGAGTTTGAGACCAGCCTGGGCAGCATAGCAAGGCC
>NW_016811040.1:600516-617715 GCF_001698545.2 Rhinopithecus bieti | reverse complement strand
CTGTCTCAAAAATAAAAATAAAACTGAAAAGCATTAAGATCACCTTCAAGGTACAAAGGGAAAGAGAGGGTGGATTGGATTGGAGCAGGTCCTGCTGAGCAAACCTCACAGCCTTATTTTGCCATTCTTTCGGGATTTAGAAATCATTTATTGCATGGATCTCTTAGGCAATCTTCTATAGATTAAAAAAAACTCAGAGATAATAAGTCTTCTGATATTCTCTGAAAGTTTTTTTTTTCAAGAGAGCAAGAATGGATGCTTTCATTTAAAGGAGGGAAAATGCCTCTGAAAAGGCTTTACTTTCTCAGAAGATGGGCAAGTTGTGAATAATCACCATTGTAGTTAGAGTTAATTCTTGCAGAGCTGGACCTTGTAGGTCAACCAGATCCCTTTCTTGCTTTATTAATTGAGTTGAAATAGTTCCTGCTGACCCGAGAGTGCTGCCAGCACGCCCAGAAGTGCCACCCCGGCAGGCACTGTATAATGAGACAATCCACAAGGCTGATCTCAGCATAAAGAAAAGTTCAAGCTGGGACTTAAATTTTTAACACATTTGCAGTATGAAAGCAAAATAGCCAGAGGAACTGCAACAGAGTGACATCATTCAAATAACTGAATAATCAGTTTAATCATTCAAATTCCCAGTATCACAAGAGACATATCATTATGACAGCATGGCCCACAGCTGCCTAAAATGTGTGCTTTCTTACTTTATACCCATGGCAAAGCATAAGGATACAATTATTTTTGGCTTTTGGTTTTGGTTTATTGGAGTGGTTTGTTTGGGGGTGAGGAAAGATGAGATGACGTTTAGTTTTTCTTCATGAAAAAAAAAGTTTCCGCATACATGTGAAGGAACAAAGGAAGGGAGGGATGAATGATAAAAACATACAGACAAACCTTCCCCTATTTCTTTTGAACTAATATAAAGTTCAGTTCATTACTTTGCCATTCTTTGAGCTAAATTTAGAAACCTCTTGCTATGGTTTGAATGTGTTCCTCCACATTAATATGTTGAAAGTTAATCACTATGTGATAGTATTAAGAGGTGGGTCGTTAGGAGTTGATTAAGTCATGAATGATGTATTTGTAAAAGATGTTGAAGTGTCCTGGCCCTTTTTGCTCTTCTGCCATGTGAGAATGCAGTGATCAAGGCGCCATATTGAAAGCAGAGACCAGGCCCCTCACCAGACACCCAACCTGCTGGTGTCTTGAACTTTCCAGCTCCAAAAGTGTGATAAATAAATGTTATTTTTTAAAATTTATTTATTTATTTAGAGGCGGAGTCTTGCTCTGTCGCCCAGGCTGGAGTGCACTGGTGTGATCTCAGCTCACTGCAAGCTCCGCCTCCCGGGTTCACACCACTCTCCTGCCTCAGCCTCCCGAGTAGCTGGGACAACAGGCGCCCGCCACCAAGCCCGGCTACTTTTTTGTATTTTCAGTAGAGACGGGGTTTCACCATATTAGCCAGGATGGTCTCGATCTCCTGAACTCGTGATCTGCCCGCCTCAGCCTCCCAAAGTGCTGGGATTACAGCCATGAGCCACCGCGCCTGGCCTAAATAAATGTTCTTTAAGCCACCTGGTCTACGGTAATTTGTTATTGCAGCACAAAGTGACGAAGACATCCCTCAAAAAACAATTTTACCCCTGAGGGGTGATGTTACCCCTTGAGAATGCGTGTATAAAAAAGCAGGACCAAAAAAAAAAAAAAAAAAGCGGGGAGTGGGAGTGGGGGAGATAGGCACAGAAATTCTTTTCATGTAGACATTTGTCCCCAAACTCCATATGTTAAATAAGCTGATATATGCGTACAACAGGGTTTTCTCAACGGTGGTGCTATTGACATTTTGGGCTGGACAATTCTTTGCTGTCCTGTGCATTGTAGGATGTTTAGCAGCATCCTGGCCTCTATCCACTGGATGCCAGTAGCAATACCACCTACTTCCCAGTTGTGACAACCAAAAATGTCTCTGGACATTGTCAAATGTCCCTGGGGGACAAAATTGTTCCCCTACCCCATTGAGAACCGCTGGGATCGGATAGAGTAATTTACAGGAAACCAGCAACAGTGAGGAAGAATTCTGGAGGCGGGAGGCAGGAGAGAAAATAACTTCTGTGTGTGAGATTAAATGACAAATGCAGACAGCAAAACAATATTGTATTTGTTTTCTATTACTGCTCTAACAAATTACCACAAACTTGGCACTTGACACAATACAGAGTATGATCTTAACAGTTCCCGTAGGTCAGAGTCTAATAAACTAAAATCAAGGTATGAGCAGGGCTACATTTCTTTCTTGAGGCTCTAGGGGAGAAGCTGTTTTCATACTCTTTGGAGCATCTAGAGGCTGCTGACATTTCTTGGCTTGTATTTGCCTCTCATCTTGAAAGTAATGTCAGTAAAGTCATCTCTCTCTGGCTCTCATGTTCTTCTGCCTCCCTCTTCCATATCTCAAGGAGCCTTGTGATTACATTGGGCCTGAAGTCTCCCCATCTCAAAGTCAGCTGATTTGCAACCTTAATTCCTCTTTGTTTTATAATGTAACATGTTGACAGATTTCCAGTATTAGGAGTGGACATCATCGGAGGGGCCATTATTCTTCATCCCACAAATACATATGGAGTGATTCTGTTAATATTAACATTGTTGACTCCCAGCATAGAGAAATCACCCAGATTTTGGAGGAAGAGGAAGAAGTAAAAGTGGAACACACTGCTAGTTTCTGCTCTTTCCTATGAGAGGCAGCAGCGATCTCTGCCAGTTTTCTTTCTGAAACTATAGAAGTTAATTTTTTGTTTTTGTTTTTTGTTTTTTTTTTTGAGACAGAATTTCGCTCTTGTTGCCCAGGCTGGAGTGCAATGGTGCCATCTCGGCTCACCGCAACCTCCGCCTCCTGGGTTCAAGCGATTCTCCTGCCTCAGCCTCTCTAGTAGCTGGGATTACAGGCATGCGCCACCACACCCGGCTAATTTTGTATTTTTATTAGAGACGGTTTCTCCATGTTGGTCAGGCTGGTCTTGAACTCCTGACCTCAGGTGATCTGCCCGTGTCAGCCTCCCAAAGTGCTGGGATTACAGGCCTGAGCCACAGAGCCCAGCCTAGAAGTTATTTTGTAGCAAACAATAATAAATAGTCCTTATGCAAGATTAATTTGTTATAGAGGTACACTTCAGGTCATTACATCACAGGTTAAGTAAGGGACCGCTGCATATCATTTAGTATAGCAATTTATGCAAATCACTGGAATTTCATTATGTGATTTCTTTCTTTGTTGAGTCTTCTTTGATTGAGCCCTGTTTTCTAGGCACTCTCGCGATAACAGATGTTTAAAGGTTGCCTCCTAGGACTAACTCTAAACACCCCTGGCAAACTCTGTCACATCTATAATCACTTCTGACTTCCATTTAGTTGTGAGTTTTCAGTTCCATAATTATATACATCTCATTGGAAAGAGAATCGAACACTTCAAGCCACACTCCTTTCTAATCACCTGTAGTCAGTTGGCTTTGGGGTAGTATAGCTTACAGAACTTCTTCCCCATCTCTCCCCTCAAAATTAACCTCTCCATTTTAAAAACCAGCAGCAGGCCCTGCTGACTAATAATAAGCATCATTGCTCCAGACAGAGACTTGATAGAACACCCTGTCTCTGCCCAGTGCCCATAGAAAGGGGACAGCCTTTGGGGCAAGAAGCCGACAACCAATGCCGAGTTTCTGAAGTCACTGGGTGGTTGAAGGCAAGAAACCAAATTTGGGTCTCATGACCCTTTACTACTTCCTGAAACCCACCCTTCTTCTCCATCTTTCTTTTCTCTCTCTCTCTCTCTCCATCCTTTCCATTTCTTTTTCCTCCCTTCCACTAATACCTATTGAGCGTATTGGTGGACAAAACAAACAAGAAAAGGAATGCATTAAACTTAAAACCTCTGGGGGTGGGAAGGTGGCTAGATAAACAATAAGAAAACACAAAAGCATGTCAGATGGTGACGCTAAGGTGACAAATAAAGCAGGGAAGAGAGATAAGGAAGTGCCAAGAGCGAGGACGAGGAATTTTTAAATTTAAAGAATCCAGGAAGATTCTACTGAGAAATGGATGTTTGAGGAAAGACCCAAACTAAGTGAGAGAGTGAGCCACGACTATATTTGGGAGAACAATGTTCCAGGTAGAACAGGCATTGAAAGAGCCTAAAGCTGAACATACTTAATCAAATTTGAGAGCGAGGAGGCCAGGATGGCTACAGAGGCAAAAGTAAAGAGAAATGTAGTAGGAGGCCGGGCGCGGTGGCTCAGGCCAGTAATCCCAGCACTTTGGGAGGCCGAGGCGGGCGGATCACAAGGTCAGGAGATTGAGACCATCCTGGCGAACACGGTGAAACCCCATCTCTACTAAAAATACAAAAAATTAGCCGGGCATGGTGGCGGGCGCCTGTAGTCCCAGCTACTTGGGAGGCTGAGGCAGGAGAATGGCGTGGACCCGGGAGGCGGAGGTTGCAGTGAGCCGAGATCGCGCCACTGCACTCCAGCCTAGATGACAGAACGAGACTCTGTCTCAAAAAAAAAAAAAAAGAAAGAAAGAAAGAAATGTAGTAGGAAATGAAATCAGAGACATAATCTTGTGATTGAAGGGAAGATTGGTTATTTTGTTTGAAACTTTACCAAGAGTTTCAAACCACTTCAGAAACCAGGTCAATGCTGGAAACACTGTTTATGGTATTAGAGCCACTGATAGCATACACAACTGTAAACAACTGTATCAGGCTGCATACACAAAGATTCTGAATACAGGTGTAAACACCATCTTATAACTTTATTATATCCTGTGATTGAATTGTATCCAGATATTTACATATTTAAATACATACTGTTTTATCACAGGTTACCTTTATTTTGACTGGGTGTGGTGGCTCACGCCTATAATCTCAGCACTTTGGAAGGCCAAGGCAGGAGGATCAGCTGGGCAACATGTCAAAATTCTGTCTCTACAAAAAAAAATAGCTGGACATGGTGGCATGCGCCTATAGTCCCAGCTACTCAGGAGGCAAAGGTGGGAGGATCACCTAAGCCCAGGAGGTGGAGGCTGCAATGAGCCATGATTGTGTCACTGCACAATTGTGCCTGGGTGACAGAGTAAGACCCTGTCTCAAAAAATAAAAAAATTAAAGAGATTACTTTTATTTTTTTCTTCACATTACAATTGGGGCATCTTATTGACTTTTATGATCATTATAATTATGAAATTATATTTATAGATTAGTTATTGCCTATAAATTTAATTTCATAACAGTAAAGAGGGCATTGTAAATTCCTATTATAAAAAGGGAATGTTGGGTCATTTCAACCCCAAATAAGATTGAAAACTGTTTGTATAGTGTAGACTTTTTGGCCTTTTTTGGGGGTCTTATTTATCTTTTATTCTGAGGTTCAAAATCAATGGAGGGTTTCAAGCAAAAGACTGCCATGATCTCACTAGCTTCAGAAACATCACCCTTGCTGCCTTTGGGAGAACAAATTGCAGGGAATCCAACACAAAGTGTAGAGAGCTTAGCAGGACCTTCCCCCTGCACTGCTTATTCCACTACATTTTTATCCCTTTAGCCCACCAAGGCTGTCAGGGTGTTGCTCGGCCTCTCACATACTCAGCTACCCCTTCTAAAATCAGCAAATACCCCCCAGGATGAAGCAGCTCTGAATGTGACACTCTCTCTGGATTCCCCATGTTCTTCCAGCTCTGGGTTCTGTAATTCTTCATTGCTTATTAGCTCTCCAATGCCTTTAAGTAGACTCAATATATATGACATATTCTATATACTTATAATTCGACCTGCCTTTCTAGTTGTCCTTGGAGTGTTTGTTCAGATTATCCATTCCACAATGACTTATTCCATCATTATGAAAACTAGAAATCTTATCAGTTTTTTCCAATTAAAAAAAAGAAAGACTGGAAGAAAATAAACCAAAATGATAACATGGTTCTCTCTGAGTAATGGGATTCAGGTAATTTTTTATTGTCTAGATTTTCCAAATTTCCTGTAATTCAAAAATAAAAGATCTCTTATGTGCTAGTATTATGTTTAAGAAGTCTGAGCATTCCATAAATTTTAAGTACATTGAAACATAGAGGTTGGTTGCAGGGGCTCATGTCTGTAATCCCAGCACTTTGAGAGGCTGAGGTAGGAGGATCACTTGAGCCCAGGAGTTTGATAGCAGCCTAGGCAACATGGGGAGACCCTTTCTCTAAAAAAAAAAAAAAAAAAAGTTAGCCTGGTCTGGTGGCACACATCTCTAGTCCCTGCTACTCAGGAGGCTGTGGTGGGAGGATTGCTTGAGCCCAAGAGGCAGAGGTTGCGGTGAACTAAGATCACGCCACTGCTTTCCAGCCTGGGTGACAAAGCGAGACTCTGTCTCAAAAATAAATAAATAAATAAATAAATAAATAAATAAGCAAATAAATTTTTTTCAGGTAGTCCAAAACATGGTTTTTATTTTTATTTTACTTATTTATTTTTTTGAGATGGAATCCTGCTCTGTGGCCCAAAGCTGGAATGCAATGGCGTGATCTCGGCTCACTGCAACCCCTGCCTCCTGGGTTCAAGCCATTCTTCTACCTTGGCCTCCTGAGTAGCTGAGATTACAGGTGCCTGCCACCATGCCCTGCTAATTTTTTTGTATTTTTAGTAGAGACGAGGTTTCACCATGTTGGCTGGGCTGATCTCGAACTCCTGATCTCAAGTGGTCTGCCTGTCTCACCCTTCCAAAGTGCTGGGATTACAGGCATGAGCCACCACGCCAGGCACAAAACATGGTTTTTACAGTTAATTTTAATTTTTGTTTTAAATATATTTTCTTTTTTTCTTTTTTTTTTCTTTTTCTTTTTTTTTTAGAGATGGAGTCTTGCTCTGTCCCCCAGGCTGGAGTGCAGTGGCAGTAGCGCAATCTCCGCTCACTGCAACCTCCACTCACTGCAACCTCTGCCTCTGGGGTTCAAGTGATTCTCCTGCCTCAGCCTCCTGAGTAGCTGGAACTATAGGCATGTGCCACCACACCCAGCTAATTTTTTGTATTTTTAGTACAGACAGGGTTTCACTGTGTTAACTAGGATGGTCTCAATCTCCTGATCTTGTAATCTGCCCACCTAGGCCTCCCAAAGTGCTGGGATTGCAAGCGTGAGCCACCATGCCTGGCTTTTCTTTCTTTCTTTATTTCTTTCTCCCTTTCTCTCTCTCTCTCTCTCTCTTTCTCTCTTTCTCTCTTTCTCTCTTTCTCTCTTTCTCTCTCTCTCTCTCTCTTTCTTTCTTTCTTTCTTTCTTTTTGAGACAGACTCCACTCTGTTGCCCAGGCTGGAATGCAGTGGTACTATCACAGCTCATTGCATCCTCAACCTCCTAGGCTCAAGCGATCCTTCCACTTCAGCCCCCTGAGTAGCTGGGACTACAGGTGCACACTACCAAGCTCAGCTCATTTTTTTCAGTTTTTTCAAGAGACAGCGTCACGCCATGTTGCCCAGGCTGGTCTTGAACTCCTGGGCTCAAGTGATCCTCCTCCCTCAGCCTCCCAAAGTATTGGAATTATAGGAATGAGCCACTTCACCCAGCCTGAATATTATCTTAAATAATGTTGTGGGCCGGGCACCGTGGCTTCCACCTGTAATGCCAGCAATTTGGGAGGCCAAGGCGGGTGGATCACCTGGTCAGAAGTTTGAGACCAGCCTGGCCAACATGGCGAAACACCGTCTCTACTAAAAATACAAAAAATTAGCTGGGCGTGGTGGCAGGTCCCTGTAATCCCAGATACTTGGGAGACTGAGGCAGGAGAATTGCTTGAACCCAGGAGGCAGAGGTTGCAGTGAGCTGAGATTGTGCCGTTGCACTCCAGCCTGGGTGACAGAGCAAGACTCTGTCTCAATAATAATAATAATAACAATAACAATAATAATAATGTTATGAAAAATTTAAAGCAACTTACTATTCCTTGGAATACTCTTCATACTTCATTAGGAAGTGAGCCAAACATATGTTTACTACTTTTTCAGAATTAAAACTGATTTAGGGCAAACTTTGTTAAAAACACTCTCATGTATTTTAAGATACGTGAGAAGATTTTTTGCAACATCCTTGGCCTAGAATTTACAATATTTAGTTGCTTATTAGAAAATCATTGTATGTAAGACAGACTATATGTAATTAAATAATTATGCCTCTGGTACAGGCACAAATGTATTTTGAAACACCAAATTTAAATATTTACCTAAAACTGGTTAAGTTTTAATGACAGTTCTAAAACATCCAGTGAGATAAATAATGCAGAATTGTTCACTGGCTTTGTCATACTTGAAATGGTGGTTTATTGATAATAAAAATGCTTTCAGAAAAAAATCCCAACTAAGGTGAGGATAAGGAAATCACTGTGATTTTGTGAGACAAACAGTGTTAATGGTCACCCAGATCCCTTTGGATCTTTCTACTGTTTCTATGTTGCCCTCCTCAGCTTCTGTGCTTCTGTTTCTACTGGCCTTACTTGCAACTCTCCTGGGAGGCTTGCCCTTGAGCTATTGAAGCCACTACTGGAGCAAAGTGCCTGGGAGTTTACATTCTCCTCTGGTAGCCCCTCGCCCATGACTGACAGGTGCAAGAATATAAAAAACAGTATTCTTTTTGTCTGTTTGCGGTGTGTGTGTGTGTGCGTGTTTGTGTGTGTGTGTGTGTGTTTTGAGACGGAGTCTCTCTGTGTCACCCAGACTGGAGTGCAGTGGCCCGATCTTGGTTCACTGCAACCTCTGCCTTCTGGGTTCAAGTCATTCTCCTGCCTCAGGCTCCCGAGTAGCTGGGATTACAGGTGCCTGCCACCACATCCTGCTAATTTTTTTGTATTTTTAGTAAAGACAAGGTTTTACCATGTTGGCTGGGCTGGTCTCGAACTACTGACCTCAAGTGATCCGCAAAAAACAGTATTCTTGCCATGAATTGGTACAAACTCTGAGGCATAACTTCACTCCAGAGTCCTACTGTGGGGTCAGGAAGAAACAACTCCATGTAGGACTTTGACTGAAATCACAATCTGATTTGGCTTCTCTCTGTCTCTCTCTGTCTCTCTCTCTTTCTTTTTTTTTTAAGCCTAAATCATACTTTGAGGCTTCTGTTTTTTTGGTCTGACTTCCTCACGCCCTTGTCAGTTTCCCCTAAAAGCACTTCAGTAATAAAAAACTAGCACACAAATCTTGACTTGGAGTCGGTTTCCACATATGGCATTATCTCAAATTACAGTGTTTCTAGGGAAAAAAAATAGTATAAACATTTTTTTCTAGATCATATTCAAGATGCAACAGGATCTTTATTTTTCTGTGCAAGTCAAACATGACACACATCAGAATTAAGAATGTAAATTACATTTTATATATTTAGAAACTTAATGTCAGTTCACCAAGGAGTTATGGGGGATTGGAGGGTTACTGAGCACTAATGGTATTCAAATGATAACATTTATTTATTTATTTTCGAGACAGAGTCTTGCTCTGTTGCCCAGGCTGGAGTGCAGTAGTGCAATCTTGCCTCACTGCAACCTCTGCCTCACAGGTTCAAGCGATTCTCCTGCCTCAGCCTCTTGAGTAACTGAGACTACAGGTGTGGGCTACGATTCCTGGCTCAGATGATCTCTCTCTCTCTCTCTCTCTCTCTCTCTCTCTCTCTCTCTCTCTCTCTCTCTCTCTCTCTCTCTGTGTGTGTACAGAGAGAGAGAGAGAGAAGAGAGAGTGTGTCTTCCTTTGTTGCCTAGGCTGGAGTGCAGTGGCACCAACATGGCTCACTGTAGCTTCCACCTCCTGGGCTCAAGCAATTCTCCCACCTCAGCCTCCCGCATATCTGGTACTACTAGCATGCACCACCATACCAGGCTAATTTTTTAATCTTTTGTAGAGACAGGATCTCACCATGTTGCCCAGGCTAGTCTGGAACTCCTGTGCTCAAGCAGTCCTCCCAATTCGGCCTCCCAGATTTCTAGGATTACAGGTGCGAGTCACCATGCTCAGCCTTGGATGATCATTTTTTGAATCTTTCTTTTTGATAAGCAAAGCATCCTAGCTTAGTTAATAATCAACCTCTAGAAGCTCAGTAGTATGTTTACACTCTCATAGAAAGAAGTTTCGTGATTTGATGAGTGATAATTACATCATCCATCAGTTAATGTCTCTAACTAGGACTGCCAAATAATGAACTTCTCTCTAAATGACAATGAGAATTGCCAACAAATGAGTTCAGATGTTCACAGCATGCCAATGAAATCAAATGATTTCGTCAATTTTGGAGGAGTGAGTTGCCCTTTGCCAGGATTTCAGAGTGAGCTGAAGTGTGTGTTCCAGCTACAGCATTTCGTTAAGTGTGAATGCTGTGATTATGAGGTTTAATGGCACAGGCCAACTATAGCCCCTTTGCAGTAGATTTTTTTTTCTTTCCTCAATTAAAAAATATAGAGATGGAGGCCTCACTATGTTGACTGGACTGGTCTCGAACTCCTGACCTCAAGTGATCCTCCCACCTTGGCCTCCCAAAGTGCTGGGATTACAGGTGTGAGCCACTGCACCCTGCCTTGCAGCAGATTTTTCTTTTTCTAAAGAAAATTTGAGTGGCATTTTATACTAAAAGGCTTTATTTTCAGTTTATTTTTCCTATATAGAAATAGGTTGAAAACTATATGTATAGTGAAGATGTTCACTACATCATTAATAAGAATAAAATCAATGGACAAGCTAAATGTCTAGCCAACCTTCCCAAGTCTGAACTGAAATGATGTTGGGGCTGTGGAGAGTGTTGCTGGGTTAAAAACTGCAATGTGGACTTCATCCTGTTTGAGGCAGCTGATGGTCGAAGTGTAGCTTGTTGGTGCATGTCACCCCCTATTGGTATTTCAGGCCAGCTTGATCCTTTTAGGACAAATCCAAAGAATTGTTTCTTCTCTGAATGATGAATATTTATAAAACTGTTATCAAAGATCCAACAGTTTGGCAAAAGATGCAGCCAAATTGCAGCCAATGGAAAACTAAAGGTCTTTTTAGACCAAAACCTTTTCTCTTAGAAAAGGTGTTGTAGCAGTTCATTCTTTTACCGTTTGTACCATTGGGATAAAATTCTTATCAAAACTTCTAAAACCTAAAATCACCCTGACAAAGGAAGTGGTAATTATACAATTAAAATATCTATAGCAACAAATACTATTCTTATATGAAATCTATACATAAAACTTTTTATGGTAAAACTAGATTTCGTATGCCTCATCTTCATCTACTAGAGAATGACACACAAAAAAAAGAAGAGGAAAAAGAGGAAGAGGAAAGAGAAGGAGAGGAAGAGGAAGAAGGGAAAAAAGAAGAAGAGAAAGAAGAAGAAGAGGAGGAGGAGCAGGAGAAGGAGGAGCAAGAGAAGGAGGAGGAGGAAGGAGCAGGAGGAAGAAGAAAGAAGAAGAAATAAAGAAAATTTTCAAAGGTCTAAATCGGTACTCTGGCCGAGCGCCACAGCTCATACCTATAATCCCAGAACTTTGGGAGTCAAAGGCAGGTGATCACCGAAGGTCAGGAGTTCGAGACCAGCCTGGCCAACATGGTGAACTCCTGTCTCTACTAAAAACACAAAAATTAGTCAGGCGTGGTGGCAGGTGCCTGTAGTCCCAGCTACTCGGGAGGCTGAGGCAGGGAGAATTGCTTGAACCCGGGAGACAGAGGTTACAGTGAGCCAAGATTGCGCCACTGCCCTCCAGCCTGGGCGACAGAGCAAGACGCCTTCTAGAAAAATAATAATAATAATAATAATAATAATAAACAAAAATAAATACATAAATGGGCACTATACAACAGAAATTTCTGTGACCGTCAAAATGTTTTCTGTGCTGTCCATTATGGTAGCCAATGTGCCCATTGAGCATTTGAAGTGTAGGTAATATGACTGGAGAACTGACTTTAAAATCCTATTTAAATTTTAAAAGTCACAGATGGCTAGTGGCTATCATATTGAACAGCATACAGCTAAAGTATTTTTCAGTGAACATTTGTGAGTATACAGCAAGGATGCTATTACATAATAAAGTGTCAAATGAATTGGTTGCAGAGTTGTGTGCAGATAACCATATTTTACCAAATGAATCAACTCAATAAGGGAATGCATTATCTGTAGGAGAATTGTAAAACAACAAAAACTGGGTAAAAGTATATATATATATATTTGTTTGTTAATTTTTTTTTCTTTTTTGAGACAGGGTCTTACTCTGTCACCCAGGCTGGAGTGCAGTGGCATAATCTTGGCTCACTGCAGCTTCAGCTTCCCAAGCTCAGGTGATTCTCCCACCTTAGCCTCCCGAGTAGCTGGAACCACAGGCGCATGCCACTGTGCCCAGCTAATTTTTTGTATTTTTAGTAGAGATGGGTTTCACCATCTTGCCCAGGCTGGTCTCAAACTCCTGAGCTCAAGCGATCCACCTGCCTCGGCCTTCCAAAGTGCTAGGATTACAGGTGTGAGCCACCAAGCCCAGTCTCAGTATATTCTTTTTTATCATCATCATATTCTGGCAATACTAAGCAATGTCAGTGACAAAATATTCTTTCTACCAGTGTGAACTGCGCTGGTTCCTGCTTCCACCTTGGTATACCAGCTGTTCTCCATAATACTTCAAATGTGTACAAAGACTAAAGAGAAACCAAGTGGATTACTGTGTGTGGTAGACATTAGAGTTGTTCACAAATATTTGATTCTCTCTTTCCAAGCACTGGAAGATTTCACTTCCCCACCCTTTGTACCCAAGCATAGCCATGGGACTTGCTTGGACGACCTGAGCAGAAGCTCTACAAGTTAGGGTGTTTTATGCTATGCTCTTTGCCCATTGTCATGGACACCTCGCAGTGTTCCAGATAGTGTCTGTTCTAACGGTCTGGATTCTAGAGTGAGAATGATCTCTAAAAAACATGAAGTATGATCAAGAAACAAATCTTTATTATTTTAAGCCACTAAAATTTGGAGGTTGTTACTGTTGCCTCATTTAGTCTGCCTGATACAATAGACCCACTAATTTGGTTTAGAAATTTCAGAACTTAAAGATGAACTCAGAACTTAGAATTGAAAGGCAAAAATGAACAGTTGAAATTTGAAGAATTTATTCTACATAAAGTTCCCTTCAAGAATCTAGGCCGGGCGCGGTGGCTCAAGCCTGTAATCCCAGCACTTTGGGAGGCCGAGGCGGGCGGATCACAAGGTCAGGAGATCGAGACCAACCTGGCTAACACGGTGAAACCCCGTCTCTACTAAAAAATACAAAAAACTAGCCGGGCGAGGTGGTGGGCGCCTGTAGTCCCAGCTACTTGGGAGGCTGAGGCAGGAGAATGGCGTGAACCCAGGAGGCGGAGCTTGCAGTGAGCTGAGATCTGGCCAGTGCACTCCAGCTTGGGTGACAGAGAGAGACTCCGTCTCAAAAAAAAAAAAAAAAAAATCTCATGAGCAGGGCCAGGCTTGGTGGCTTATTCCTGTAATTCCAGCACTTTGGGAGGCCAAGACGGGCGAAGATCACCTGAGGTCAGGGGTAATAGACCAACTTGGCAAACATGGTGAAACCCCGCCTCTACTAAAAATACAAACAAATTAGTAGTGGCGCGCACCTGTAATCCCAGCTACTCGGGAGGCTGAGGCATGAAAATCACTTGGACCCGGGAGGTGGAAGTTACAGTAAGCTGAGATCGCACTACTGCACTCCAGCCTGGGCGACAGAGACTCGTCTCAAAAAATAAGAATCTAATGAGCAGAAAAATAATCAAGCATAGCAGAAATGAGCTAGCAACTACCTTCTAATTTATTAATATAGCGTGGTACATAAGGGAGGGGGGATTCTCTGATAGAAAAGTGGAAAGTCACTGTAAAGCAAACATCAACGTGCTTAAATGTACAAATGATGCTCAACTTTATTTATTGAATTAGTTAGGGCCAAGCTAGGCTATGCTGCCATAATAACAAAACACAACTAATGCAGTCGTTTGACACAATAAAATCGTACCACTCATGCTGTCTGATGGGGTTGAGCAGCTTTCTTCCATCTTGTATTAATAGCTATGCTATCTGGATCACTGGCTTCCACAGTTGTGGGAAGTGTGGAGGAGGCATACCAACTGTTGTTTGTCTTGGAGGGAAGTAATATGACCCCAACGTAAATGAATGAGAGGCCAGGAAAACAACGTAGTTTAGTTGTGTTTTCAGGGGGGAGAAAAAGCTATGGTATGCACGTAGCTTTGCCTCTGCCATACTCAGAACGCAAAATAAAAGTGGAGAACAGTATCATTTCCCCCTAACAGACTGGCAGTATCCCCAAATTTGATTTCATACATTAAAGAGGGTGTGGATAAACAAGTCCTCTCCTACTTTGCTGGTGGTAGTGTAAATTGGTTCAACTTTTATGGAAGATAATTTGTCAATATCTATAAAAAATTACATACATATGATTTTTAACTCTGCCATTCTACTTCTTAGAATTTATTCTACAGATGAATAAAGATGTATGCACACATTTTTCTTTTTGTAATAGCAACAGATTGGAAGAAATTTAAATATCCATCAGTAGGGTCCATATCCAATGAATCATGGTACATCCACCTGATGGGATACCATGCAGTTATACCAAAAGAATGAAGTTCCAGCCAGGTGTGGTTGCTCACACCTGTAATCCCAGTACTTTGGGAGGCTGAGATGGGCGGATCACCTGAGGTCAGGAGTTCAAGACCAGCCTGGCCAAAATGGTGAAACCCCATCTCCACTGAAAATACAAAAATAGCTGGATGTAGTGGCAGGCACCTGTAATCCCAGCTACTCAGGAGGCTGAGACAGGAGAATTGCTTGAATCTGCGAAGCAGAGGTTGCTGTGAGCCACGATCGCGTTATTATACTCCAACCTGGGCTACAAAAACAAAACTATGTCTCAAAAAAAAAAAAAAAAAAAGTTCCTCATGAACTGATAAAGAATAAGCTCTGAGATACATAACAAAACAAAACAAAACAAAAAAAATCAACAATGTGTATCATATCCTACAACTTGGGGGAAAAAAGGAAAAAATACATATGTAGGCCGGGCACAGTGGCTCACACCTGTAATCCCAGCACTTTGGGAAGCAGAGATGCGAAGATTGCTTGAGCCCAGGACTTTGACACCAGCCTGAGCAACATGGTGAGACTCTGTTTCTACAAAAAATACAAAAATTAGTCTGGCATGGTGGTGTGCACCTGTGGTCCCAGCTACTCGAGAGGCTGAGGTGGGAGGATCACCAGAGGTCAGGAGTTCGAGACGATCCTGGCCAACACGGCCAACATGGCCAACATGGTGAAACCCCATCTCTACTAAAAATACAAAAATTAGCTGGGCGTGGTGGTATGCGCCTGTAGTCCCAGCTACTCAGGAGACTGAGGCAGGAGAACCACTTGAACCCGGGAGGCAGAGGTTGCAGTGAGCTGAGATCGTGCCACTGTACCCCAGCCTTGCAACAGAGTGAAACTCCATCTCAAAAAAAAAAAAAAAAAAAAAAAAAAAGAAAATAAACTTTAAGTGTATAGGATTTGAATTCAGTCTGTCACTGTATGACTTTAAGCAAGTTGCTTCATCTTTGTGTTTCCTCATTGGCAAAAAAGGATTAATACTAGTAACTGCACCTTTTGGGATTATAAGAAACCAATTGTTATTTTTTGGAGACGAGTTCTGGCTCTGTCACCCAGGATGGAGTGCAGTGGTGTGATTTCGGAGGCTACAGGTGTGCAACACCATGCCCGGCTAATTTTTTTTTCTGTGATGGACTCTCACCACGTTGCTCAGGCTGGTCTCTAACTCATGAGCTCAAGCCCACCTTGGTTTCCAAAAGTGTTCGGATTACAGGTGTGAGCCACCACACCCAGCCAATTGTTGTTATTACTGAAGAATATTTGGGCCCGGTGTGGTGGCTCATGCCAGTAATTCCAGCACTTTGGGAGGCCACGGCAGGTGGATCACTTGAGGTGAGGAGTTCAAGACCAGTTTGGCCAACGCGGTGAAACCCCGTCTCTACTAAAAATACAAAAGTTAGCTGGGCGTGGCGGTGTGTGCCGGTAGTCCTGGCTATTTGGGAGGCTGAGGCAGGAGAATTGCTCAAACCCGGGAGACAGACGTTACAGTGAGCCGTGATTGCCCCACTGCACTCACACCTGGGTGAGAGTGAGACTCCATCTGAAAAAAGGAAAAAAAACTGAATAATCAATGTTGCTGTGTGAATTACATGCCATTACAGAAATAGTAAAGCAAATGGGAACAGCTTGTGGGGCGGTCAGGGCATAGCCAATAAAGTGACCCTTAATATTGGAATAAAGTTTTCCCATCATAAAGGTATTAGAAGTGTTTGGTGTATTTGAAGAACAGCAAGGAGCCTGGGGTGAGGACAGCAATAGGACATGAGGTCACACATACAAAGTGGGAAGATCATGAAAGCTATTGTGAGGACTTTTGATTTTTTTGCACAGGAGTGCCGTGATCAATTTAATAGGATCCCTTGGGCTACTGTGTGGAGAATAAACTGTAGGGTAGCAAGGACAGGGACAAGGTTTTCTTGTGGACAGACAACGCTGACCTTTGGCCCGAACCCTTTCTTTCCCAAATTAGCCAGGTGTAAGTTGTTTTTTGTTTTTAAATAGAGGTCTCACTATGCTGCCCAGGCTGGCCTCAACAAATCCTCCAGCCTGTCTCCCAAAGTGCTGGGATTACAGGCCTGAGCCACCGCACCCAGCTGAAGAGTTTTAGATAAAAACTTATTTCATGCAATGATCAAAGAACTGAGAGAGTAAGTACATTTTATGCTACCTCAAATTATGTTATTTCTATAATCACATTCTGATGCCTTTTTGCTGGCTAGGGTATTTGGTTTGCTTTAAAGTACATTAGCACTAGATGACAAAAAATAACAAAGTCCATTTCTTTTAGTTTAATAGACATTTATTCCTTTAGTTGAACAACCTCTACACAATAAAAATGTATGACTTAAGAGCTTTTTGTGTGTGTATGTGAAGAAATTTAGGTCTCAAGAACTTCTATGAACTTGCTATGAGTACTTCCTGGAATTCAATTAACTGAGCCTTTTGAAACCCCTAGAGAAGATCGGAGAAAATTGGTTCAGAGAAACGAGCATTTAAATTTAAGTCAGTAAAGTCAGAATTTAGAATTGGGC
>NW_016811040.1:552349-599920 GCF_001698545.2 Rhinopithecus bieti | reverse complement strand
ATTTTTTTTTTCTCTTAAAGAATTTATTTTAAACCTATTATACCACAGTATGTTTTATACACTGACATACAACTCCCTAATAAGATAAAGCAAAGACAAAAAAGTTTATCTTATTAGAAACAAGATACACCACCACTTATTGTCTTCAAACATTATTGCACTTTAACTTTCTTAATTTGACAAAGCATTCAAGAAACAATCTGCAGACTAGTTTTAACAGACAAATAACACCTGTAAGCAGACATGACTGTCCTAAATTGTTTATTAGGTATGAATTTTACAAACTTTACTTATATTAGCGGTAACGGTGGAGCTGGAGAGTATTGCGCCTTCTCCAAGCTGCCCGGCGAGAACCACCAATAGTATGGTGGAACTTATGGCCCTTTCCAAGGCCACGGCTCTTTCGGCCTGCAGATGTCAGCCCACGCATCTCCCTGTGCTTGTGGACTGGTTTGGTGATCCACTGGGTGTCAGGATTTCTTCTGATAGCTTTATGGAATGGATCAATGAGGATAACCTCAAAAAATTTGTATGTGGAATCTTCTCCAACCCAGTAAGAATTCAGGACTCTCAGAGCCCCACAGTGGCGTCCAGCTCGCTCCTAGAATAGGAAAAAAGGCCAAGGTCAGTCTCCCACATTGCCTATAGCAGTAAGTCAGAAAGAATTTTAATTCTCAACTCTAGTTCACCACCAGACAGGAGTCTTTTACTACTCAAGTATTCACTAAGCATCTCTCCCTAGACTATCACAAGTATAATGAGATAAAGTAAACTTGCTAAAACACGCATAAATATAGACTGAAACACATCATTCCCTCTTAATACTCCATTCCTTACTAATACCTGGGTAACAAAATTTAGGGTTTGAGGACCTTATCTTTTTCCAATACAACTGAGAGCTCAGCAACCTTTAGCTTTAAAAATATCTAGTATATATTTTAGGCTCTGCAGGCCACATTTGGTCTCTTTTGCATATTCTTGCCTTTAAAGCTTAGCTTCCACAAGTACTTCCAGTATATACACACGCATTTGAAACAAAGACAAGTCTTTCAAGCAATTACTCTTTACCAAGATTAGTAAAAATCACAAACCCTGTTTTATACACGTGACAGCTCAGGTTAAGTACAATCAGAAGAGTTGCTTAAATGTCTCTCCCACCGTCCCCAGGCAGTATTCAATATAACTGCTACTCAAAACCATTTACCTCTGCAACGGACTGAAGGCTTCGAGCAAACTTTAGCTGGTTAACACCATGATGGACAGGCTTGCCGTAAGTTGCACCCTTAGGAACTGGGCGTTTTCGGCCACCACGGCGAACACGAATCCTATATATAACGTAACCTACACACAAACACACACAAAATTAGTGATTTTACAGGAAGCCCATCAGGCTTAAGACTCAATGGCTTGTCATTAACACCACCAAAAATGAAACTTCAATAGTAAGTTAATGCTATATAATGGAAAAAAATAAAATACATCCCAGTCTGTCAATGTACTTAGGTTACTCACACAGGGAGACACACTGTTTGCTTTAGTCTGAATTCATCCAGATTTGTAACCTTTGACGCACTTGCCACTTTAGACAACAAGTGCATAAAGTAACTGACCAGTGCTGCTAGCTATGTTCTGTCAAAGCCCTATGAGAAGACAGACACTGGGGCAGCAGTGTCTTCCTACCAGCTGGTTTCCAACTTTCCTGGAATACAATTTTATCCTAGCATCCAGGCAGTCGATCACGTACCTTGCTTGGCCTTGTAGCCCAGTCGGCGCGCTTTATCAGGCCGGGTGGGGCGGGGAGCCCTGTGGAGAGCAGAGAGCTGGCGGTACTGCCAGCAGCGGACCCTCAGAAGAAAGCGCATGACATCAGACTGCTTCTTTCTCCATAGCTCCTGGATGTACTTGTATGCACCCATCTTGGCTTACCTGTGAAATCAAACTGGGTATTAAATATCATCCGCTTGAAGCACAATACGACGACCCTACTCGTCCATCTTACTTCCTCAACAAGCACAAGGAAACCGCCGGGAATGAAAATGGCTCTGCACCAACAGCGGAGGACAGCTAGCCCAACCCCCACCGATGCGCCCACGGAGCCACGTTCAGTCACCTCCGCAACCCCGGCGCGGTGCTCTGCACGTTTTGGTGGGGCGAACGAACAGAGCCAGAGGTGAGCACCAAGGGGGCGGGTGGCTGCGGCAGGCGGCGTCCCCAAGGGGAACCTGCAGGGAGATGCAGCTGACACAACAGGGCAAGGTACTGCTGCGGCCGCCGAGAATTAACTCTCGAGGAAAATGCATCTACCCCACCCAACCAGCAGCCTCTCTTTAGGCTGCCTTGTCCCGGGCGCCCCATTCGTCAGCCCCACGCCTCCTCCAGGATCCTGGCCCAGCTCGAATTCGCGCCGCCATCACATCTTCGCTCAACCCGCCCCAGGGGCCGCCTCTCCACCCCCCTCGCTGTCCCGCATCCTGACCAAACTCTGGCCGCACAGGAGGGAGACCTATCTCGGAGGACGCAGGGTCCCCGGGCCTGGATGGCTGAAGAGGAACACGATCAACGGCGGATGGAAGAGCACAGATCTCCAAAGCAGCCTACCTGATGGCTGCCGCCAGACGGAAAGGAAAGAGCTGTACTCCCACAATCCCTTTTGGGCTCCTCCCCCACCTCAGCCAACCTCTTTCCGGTGGAAAACTGCGGCCTCCCAGAGCCTCATGGGACATGTAGTTCCAGCATCGCGCCTGGTGGGCGGAGTTCTGCCGAGTGGGGCGCAGTCGCCCCTATTGTCCCACCCCTTGCTCCGCAGGATTCCATCCTGAGCGGCCAGGGGTGAGAGAGTTGGCGGCGAGGCCTCGGTAAGCGAGCGTCGGTGACTGTCCCGCCGCGAGAGGAGGCAAGTTGAGGTCCAGGTTCCAAAGCCGGTGACCGCGTACCGCGGTGAGCGGCTGTCTTTGAGGTCAGAGGAGAGAACAGGTTTATTTCTCGCACCGCGGGCTCTCTTCCCGCGGAGTCTCTGCGTCTCCGCGCTACGCTGTCCCTCTCTGGCCTCCGCACGACAGGCGCAGAAATCTGGGCCCCAGCGCTGCGCTGAGAGACCCCCTGACGCTTCGCCAGCCCCCCAGAGAGGCCTTCACGGAGTAGGGGCGTCGCGCGTGGGGACGCTCGCTGTGTCCCTTCAGCTCCAGATTGCGTGAAGCTCCCGCAGGCCCCAGCTCCCAGGGATTTTGTCCTAAAAAAGGGTCACAGACTGGTTGGATTGCGGGCGGCTCGGCGCTTTTTCTGCATACGGATTTCATCCCAAATTTGCTAACATCAGAAACACAGTTTTTCAGAAAAGCAAATGTTTATTTGCCAAGACCTGTTTGGCAGGTGTGAATGTTTTAGGGAAGAAATGCCGAGAAAATGCTGGCATTTTGCGCTTCGGTTTTTTGTTTTTTGTTTTTTAAATTAAGAAATGGGTTACTGGCTTATTTTGCTTCTCCAGAATATTTTCATTTTTGATATAGTCATGTGGTTTTAATTTCCTTCCAGATTCTGCGTTCGAATGTGGCAAAGGCTTAAAAGAATCGTTATCTCTTAATCGTAGTGGTTTTGATTATCTTTTTTCCTACGTCATATTTTTCTTTCTTTTTAAATCACAGCTTTACGTTTTTAAGTGTTTCCATCTGGTACATTGATTGAGTCAACAAATATTTATCAAGTGTCTAATATGTGCCAGGCATAGTTGCTAGGGATGCAGCAGCAAACAACGCAGAAATTTTGGCCTTCTTGGAAACGGGCAGTAAGCAGAAGTAAGCTGTATATTGGGTTTGGTGGTAAATGCTAAGGAAAAACGGTAAGGGGAGGGAAGTGATGAGGGAGTGTTAGGGGATGGGGCTTGCAATTTGGGTTGGAATGTCCAGGTTGTCTTTTAGAGAAGGTAACATTTAAGAAAGGACCTCAAGGATAGGAGTCTGGGAGTAAGAGTAGGGGTCTGATTCAGGCAGAGGGAAGAATGCCGAGACTGGAGCATGCAAGGTGAATCGAGGAGCGGCAGGGAAGCACTGTGGCTGAACTTCACAGTAGGAGAAAGTGGGAAATGATGTCAGAGAGGTGAAGGGTCTTACATGGACTTTGGATCTCATTGTAAGATTTTGAACAGAAGGATGACTTCATATGGCGTACATTTTAAAAAGATAATTTGGATTGCTCCTTTTGAGGCTAAAGGGAGAGCAAAAATGGAAGCAGAGAGACTACTTAGGAAATTGTATTAGTCTTCCATTGCTCCTGTAACAAATTTCAGCAACTTTCTTGGTTACTAACAATGCAAATTTACTGTCTTTTAGTCTGTAGATCGGACTAGGTCTGTAAATCTGTAAAGCTCACTAGGCTAAAACCAAAGTGTCACTAGAGTTGTGTTCCTTCTGGAGGTACTAGGGGAACATACATTTATTCCTTGGCTTTTCCACCTTATGAAGCCTGCCTGAATTCCTTGGCTCCTGACTTCTTCCTTCATCTTCACAGCCAGCAAAAGAGCATCTTCCAGTCACACCCTCTGCCCTCTCCAGCACTCCTGTGTCTTTCTTATAAAGACACTTGTGATTACATTGGGCCCACCTAGATAATTCAGGACAATATCTTCATATGGAAGTTCTTAATCACACCCACAAAATTCTTGTATGAGTATGTAAAGTAACATATTCACAGGTTTGGGGGATTACGATGTCTTTGAGAGACCAGGTGAGAGAATGTGGTGCCTCACCCAGACCACTTCAGTAGTGATGAAAATGGTAAGCAGTGCAGCCCTGTGTGTATTTCAACAGTGAGGATGACTGACTAAAAAGTTGAATGCGCTACTCTAGGCGCACTGCCTAGGGGCGTAGTCCAACTCGGTAAGGAGCAGTAAAAATAAAATAAAAAATGTTGGATGAATCATTTGGAAAAAAAATTTCTAGTAGTGTTAATAATCACTGCTAATTTTATCAATCAGGTTTGCAGTTTTGTTTCTCAGTTTGTAGTTTCTCAGTTAACAGTTTTACAAGATTTGGATTTGTGTTTCCAGTTGATTTTGAGATTGCTGAGGACAAGGGATGATTTCTGTTTTTGCCCCCTAGTTTGTCCCTGATAGCTGGCATGACGGTAGGCCCTCACTAAATGTATGATAAATGAATAAAAGAATGGTAAACTAGAATCTGCTTATTACATTTTCTTTTGTGCAATATTGTGTGCAAAACCTGTTGAATATATTTTTATGTATGTAAATATATTCATATATGGATAAGTGAAAGTATTCCACACCATGCATAATGTTGACATAAGTAAATACACAGTGTAGGTGGTTTCCCCACATGACAGTATTTTTAGAGATTTATGACATCTCTCCTATGATGTTAACAGTGTTTTGGTATTGTTTTTCTGTTTGCATCAGAAAGTTGTGTTTTACTTGTAACAATAGAATGACCCACTTACGTAGAAGAACAGAAGCACCAGCAGTTTTGGGGAGCTGTTTCTGATGGCTTTTCAAAGAGAATATTGACAAAGCATTTCACAGGAATGGACCAAGTCACATATTTATTCTGTTTTTTTTTTTTTTTAGCCTCAAGTTGGAGAGAGGATGTTGTATTTATTCTCTAGCAACGTTATTGATTAGCCTGGAAAATAAAGCAATAAGTATTTAAGACTGCCCTGGATCTTGCCTGTTAAGCATGTTCTCTTAGTAATTTACATCAGATGAGGTATAATAGGTGTCAGATTGAATTTTATTGCGCAGTTTCTTAGGGTAGGGATGTGACAAGTAGCTGTAACTACTGTTTTTTGTGTTCACCTCAGTGTTGTGTGTTCTCTGGATAAGCAACTTCTAATATCATAGCATCACAGTGTTGAAAGGAACCTAAAGGTGATCCATGTACTACAGAGCCTTTCAAATTGTTGAAACATAGATTTAAGTAAGAGGCTTGGTTACCCCAGGATCAGTTCATGAGATTCAGTGCCCATTCAGGGTACTGCAGGTGACCACCTTTGTATATTTCACAGGAAGTGGTGTGCATTTATTGTGTTTAGGAATTATTTAATTATAAGTGCTTTAAGAACCAAACTTTTAGTAGTTTTTATTTGTAAATCTGAAAATATCTAAGCATGAGAACCAGTTATTTGTAATGTGAGTTCTTGCCATAGTGATCATATATAGAAAATAAAGCATTTTTGTGTATGTGTTGTTTATTCAAAATGTTAATTTTTTTTAAAGAATTCTTAGCTTTGTAATTGATGGTAGCAAGGCACTCATTTGCTTTATGTAGTAGTATTGTTTCCTATTTGGAAGGCAATCAGGAACCTACAATATTCAGCCATGCTTTGATTAATCACACTTATCTTTTCATCTTTGTTTTCTTTTTGATAGTGTAAAATATTTAATAAGGTCTGTTCTATCTCTTCACTTTCCTTCCAAAAAATGCTTAAAATCCTTAGCTAGTGTTTTGAGCTACCTTTATTCAGTTACTTTTACTGTTTGCCCATGATGAAGACTTTGGTGATATCAAAGTGAGCTCCCCAATTTATTAATATACACACACAATACAAAACAATGTATAATTTTTAGCAAACGTCTGTTAATCCTGTTATCCTGATAATTATATTATCCTGATAATCATCAATGACTGATCAAAGTACATTTGTAGTGTACTATCTTTTTTTTTTTTTTTTTTGAGACGGAGTCTAGCTCTGTCTCCCATGCTGGAGTGCAGGGGCGTGATCTCGGCTCACTGCAAGCCCCACCTAATTTTTTGTATTTTTGGTAGAAATGGGGTTTCACTATGTTAGCCAGGATGGTCTCGATCTCCTGACCTCATGATCCACCCGCCTCAGCCTCCCAAAGTGCTGGGATAACAGGCGTGAGCCACCGCGCGCGGCCTGCAGTGTGCTACTTTTAAAGAAGATATAGTAAAATTACTTCCAAAGGTACTTGGAAAGCTTGATATCTGAATTTCTCAGGTTTCTGTTGGTGTCAGATTTTTCCAGTTTGCTGTAGTCCCCAGCACTCATATTTGCCTCTTTTTTACAGGGGGCCTGTTGCTGTTAATCGTTGGGTGTTTTTTTCCTTATAGCTGCCCGCTTCACTCAGCTACAGTATGTGCCTGCCCTTTGGAGTTTATGCGTATGTAAACTCAAAGAGACAGGGTCCCGATGTGGTGCCCAGGCCAGTCTCAAACTCCTGGCTCAAGCAATCCACCCACCTTGGGCTTCCAAAGCGTAGAGATTACAGATGTGAGCCACTGCATCCGGCCTCTTTTGAGTGTTTTTGAAGATTGGCATAATGTGTGGATAAAGGTGTATTTTTTCAGTTGAACGGGAAAGGGAGAGTAGTAAAAATTGATACTTAGAAATTCCACTGAGGGTAAGAGATTTTCAGAGAAATAGAAATAACAATAGAGAAATTTGGATTTAAATTCCAACAGCAGCCTTTTCTGACAGAATTATGCTGTGCTGTCATCATTTTTCCCATCCTCTAGGAGTTTCTTTTTCAAACTCTTCTCATGTGCCTACATGGCAGTTTCTTTTAAAATTTAGCTATTATTAAAAAAAAATTATTCCTAAAGAAAGATACAGTGGTATCATAACTTGCAAAGAAATCACAATAGGCAGAGAGGAGAGTCCTTTGATCAATGAAGTGACATTAAATGTGTCATAAATTCAGAGGTATCTGTAGAAAACCTTTTAAAATAGGTTGTTGTTGCAGATGAAGGAAATACCATACATACCATAGATGATCAGTGTTACATAATGCTCTGCCCTTATAAATAAAGGCTGAGAATTTTTCTATTACAGTTAGGTTGAAAATATATAAAGAAAAGAAAGTCCCCTAAAAAAAGTGGTTCTCATGGAAGCCAGTATTTAATATTCTCAGAAGATTTAGAATCTGAAGCATGCCACCAAGGAAATAATGGTTGTATTATGTAAGTGATGGCTAGTTGTCTATTGGTAAAGTGCAGTGTACTACTCTGAAAATAAATACTGTGTTATTACTATGCTACAAAAATGGCAGCATTAAATTTTTTTATATGAGATTAGTGTTGTGGGTGATTTGGGTTATAAAAAAATTACAGATTGAGAAGATACAGTAGAGAAGACTTGAAATTTATTTGTGGCATAATGTTTCCAGTGTTGGTAGAAGACAGTATTGCTGTGCAACATACATGTGTGCAAATACAACTACTATACCACCACCATTAAGATATATTCTGCACTTTGGGAGGCTGAGGCCAGCGGATCACTTGAGGTCAGGAGTTCAAGACCAGCTTGGCCAACGTGGTGAAATCCCATCTCTACTAAAAATACAAAAATTAGCCAGGCATGGTGGCATGTGCCTGTAATCCCAGCTACTTGGGAGGCTGAGGCAGGAGAATCACTTGAACTCAGGAGGCGGAGGTTGCAGTGAGCCGAGACTGTGCCACTGCACTTCAGCCTAGGTGACATACACACACACACACACACACACAAAGATATATTCTGTAGTTGATGTGGTGAACACACACACACACACACACAAAGATATATTCTGTAGTTGATGTGGTGAACAGAGGAGGATCCCTTGAATCCAGTAGTTCTAGGCGGTAGTGTACTGTGATTATACCTGTGAATAGCCACTGCACTCCAGCCTGGGCCGCATAGCAAGATCTGGTCTCTAAAAAACATGTGCGTTCCGTGTTGGGTTTTTATTGTCACAATCCAGTGAGGATATGAGTGCCGAAAGATACCTAGCATCCCTTTTGTCAGAATGCTTATTTGAACTTTCTTTTCTTTTTTTGTTTTTTTGAGATGGAGTCTCTGTCGCCCAGGCTGGAGCGCAGTGGTGCCATCCCGGCTCACTGCAACCTCCACCCCCCAGGTTCAAGCAATTCTCCTGCTTCAACCTCCCAAGTAGCTGGGATTACAGGTGCCCACCACCACACTGGCTAATTTTTTGTATTTTTAGTAGAGACAGGTTTTCACCATGTTGTCCAGGCTGGTCTTGAACTCCTCACCTCAAATGATCCACCCAATGTGGCCTCCCAAAGTGCTGGGATTATAGGCGTGAGCCACTGCACCTGGCTGTGGAGTTTATTGTTAGAGCTCTTTTTGTTTGTTTGTATTTATTTATTTATTTTTTGAGACAGAGTTTCACTCTTGCTGCCCAAGTTGGAGTGTAGTGGCGTGATTTTGGCTCATTGAAATCTCTGCCTCCCGAGTTTAAGTGATTCTCCTGCCTCAGTCTCTCCAGTAGCTGGGATTATAGGCACCCACCACCACATTCGGCTATTTTTTGTATTTTTAATAGAGATGGGGTTTCATCATGTTGGCCAGGATGGTTTCCAACTCCTGATCTCAGGTGATCCACCCACCTCGGCCTCCCAAAGTGCTGGGATTACAGGCGTGAGCCACCATGACTGGCGTTAGAGTTGTTTTTGACTGCAAGGAGTTATAGTGTCCCTTTTAGCCAGGTTTATAGCATGGTCACTTATAGGTGAGCAGAGAATTAGGGGAAAGAAGGAGGTAGTGGGAGATGACAAACAGCAATGTAGAAATTTGAAATCTTTGTCTGTTGTATTTAATGATCCCTTTTAACTTTCTGCCTTGACTTCTGATACCTTGCCTTCTGGAAAGAAAAGCCTTGAGGAAAATTGAAGGAAATGTCACCTTACCTTGTTCTTACTTAGATATAAATTGAGAAGCTAGGAGAGATTAATTTTCCTTTTCTTTCCAGTTTTAAGTGCATGGGCAATTTTTCTTTTTTAAAAAATTTTAAAATTATACTTTAAGTTCTAGGGTACACATGCACAATGTGCAGGTTTGTTACATATGTATACATGGGCCATGTTGGTGTGCTGTACCCGTTAACTCATCATTTACATTAGGTGTATCTCCTAATGCTATCCCTCCCCGCTACCCCCACCCCACAACAGGCCTCGGTGTTTGATATTCCCCACCGTGTGTCCAAGTGATCTCATTGTTCAGTTCTCACCTATGAGTGAGAACATGCGGTGTTTGGTTTTCTCTCCTTGCGATAGTTAGCTCAGAATGATGGTTTCCAGCTTCATCCATGTCCCTACAAAGGACATGAACTCATTGTTATGGCTGCATAGAATTCCATGGTGTATATGTGCCAATTTTCTTACTCCAGGTCTTATCATTGACGGACATTTGGTTGATTCAAGTCTTTCCTTTGTGATGTGCTAATAAATAACATAATTGATGTGTTTTATGCCAGCATGTTTTTAATCCTTTGGGATTACCAGTAATGGGGATGCTGGGTCAAATGGTGTTTCTAGTTCTAGATCCTTGAGGAATCAATCGCTACACTGTCTTCCACAATGGCTGAACTAGTTTACAGTCCCACCAACAGTGTAAAAGCGTTCCTATTTCTCCACATCCTCTCTAAAACCTGTTGTTTCCTTTTTAATGATCACCATTCTAACTGGTGTGAGATGGTATCTCATTGTGGTTTTGATTTGCATTTCTCTGATGGCCAGTGATGATGAGCATTTTTTCATGTGTCTGTTGGCTGCATAAATGTCTTCTTTTGAGAAGTGTATGTTCATATCCTTCACCCACTTTTTGATGGGTTTGATTTTTTTTCTTGTAAATTTGTTTGAGTTCTTTGTAGGTCTTGGATATTAGCCCTTTGTCAGATGGGTAGATTGCAAAATTTTCTCCCATTCTGTAGGTTGCCTGTTCACTCTGATGGTAGTTTCTTTTGCTGCGCAGAAGCTCTTTAGTTTAATTAGATCCCATTTGTCTATTTTGGCTTTTGTTGCCATTGCTTTTGGTATTTTAGTCATGAAGTCCTGTGCATGGGCAATTTTTCTAGTGTTGTCTATTCTTCCTCAAAAAGAAGTATGACTAAGAAGGCCCACGTGACAGGCACAGTAGCTCACGCCTGTAATGACAGCACTTTGGGAGGCCGAGGCAGGCGGATCATTTGAGATCAGGAGTTTGAGACCATCCTGGCCAACATAGTGACACCCCATCTCTACTAAAAATACAAAAATTTCACTGGGCATAGTGGCAGGTGCCTGTAATCCCAGCTACTCGGGAGATTGAGGCAGGAGAATCGCTTGCCCTCAGGAAGCAGAAGTTGCAGTGAACTAAGATCTCTCCACTGCACTCCAGCCTGAGTGACAGATCTAGACTCCATCTCAAAAAAAAAAACGAAAAAAAAAAACCCACGTGACTATCAAAATCCAGTTTCTTCTCTTCCTGAGAAAAGACTGACATAAACATTCATGTTTCTCTGAAAATCATGTCCATTTTCTAAAATTTTATCCTCATGCCTCCTTAAATTTTTACTTAAATGTTTATTTTTCCAGGTAAATATTAATGAGTAGGCAGTCTCTTTCAAGGATTTAAGAGTCTGTTGGATTCCTATAGACTTAATCAGTATTGAAATATTCTTCATATAAAATATATTTATTCTTTTTGAAAACAAAGATGTATTCGTATCTATCCATGTATTTTATTTTTTTATTAATTTTTTTTGTTGAGACGGAGTCTCGCTCTTTCTCCCAGGCTGGAGTGAAGTGGCGCAATCTCGGCTCACTGCAACCTCTGCCCCCTGGGTTCAAGCGATTCTCCTGCCTCAGCCTACTGAGTAGCTGGGATTACAGGTGTGTGCCACCATGCCTGGCTAATTCCCAAGCGATTCTCCTGCCTCAGCCTACTGAGTAGCTGGGATGACAGGCGTGTGCCACCATGCCTGGCTAATTTTTGTATTTTTAGTGGAGACGGGGTTTCACCATGTTGGCCAGGCTGGTCCCGACCTCTTGACCTCGGGTGATCCACCCGCCTCAGCCTCCCAAAGTGGTGGGATTACAGGCGTGAGCCACTGTGCCCGGCCTGAAGTCTTATATTTATCTACATTGTCTCTGTCAGATATATAAGAAACTGATAATGCTTATTGCTCTAAGGGAGCAAATGGGAGACTGGGGAATGGGATTTGGAAGGTTATACCTTATTCTGTATCTCCTTTACTGTATTTGAAAATTTCCCCTGTGCATGTGTTACATATTAAATTGAAATACTGAAATAAAAAGAAATGGTTAGTTTCAACAGTATACAATTTAAAAGACCTTCTGTTCTCTCCACAGTAATATCCTGAGAGAAGATGGGAAAGGGCTGCAAGGTTGTGGTTTGTGGATTGTTATCTGTGGGGAAAACTGCAATTTTGGAGCAGCTCCTTTACGGAAATCATACTGTTGGTAAGATTGTTTTTCTCTAGTTTGTCTGTAGGTTCTGGGAGCTGTCAGGGGTGTTCTGTTGGTCATGCTAAACTAAAGATGGTTGATGGTACATAAAGGGGAGGTATAATCCAGAGGGACCAAAAGAGATTAAGAGGGAGGAAAAGAGGAGGGAAAAAAGTCTTGATGTTATTGAAATTCAAGAGTGCCTGCTCTAAGTTATCACAGGTAAGGAAAGAAATGGCCAATATAGACAGATCAATATGGATATATTTTGTATATATGTGATTTCCTGTGTTTTTACATAATGAATGGTGGTCTACAACTCATAGAAACACTGATTTAAGAAAACATGACTTTCTACTGGGCGTGGTGGCTCAGGCCTGTAATCCCAGCACTTTGGGAGGCTGAGGCAGGTGGATCACCTGAGGTCAGGAGTTCAAGACCAGCCTGGCCAACATGGTGAAACTCATCTCTACTAAAAATACAACATTAGCCAGACATAGTAGCAGATGCCTGTAATCCTGCTACTTGGGGGGCTGAGGCAGGAGAATCTCTTGAACCTGGGAGGCCAAGGTTGCAGTGAGCCAAGATGGTGTTACTGCACTCCAGCCTGGGCTACAGAGCGAGACTGTCTCAGAGAAAAAAAAAAAAAAAAGGCCGAGCTCGATGGCTTACGCCTGTAATCCAAGCACTTTGGGAGGCTGAGGCAGGGGGATCATGAGGTCAAGAGATCAAGACCATCCTGGCCAACATGGTGAAACCCTGTCTCTACTAAAAATACAAAAATTAGCTGAGTGTAGTGGTACATGCCTGTAGTCCCAGTTACTTAGGAGGCTGAGATAGGAGAATCACTTGAACATGAGAGGCAGAGGTTGCAGTGAGCCGAGATCACACCACTGCACTCCAGCCTGGCGACAGAGCGAGACTCCATCTCAAGAAAAAAAAAAAAAAAAAACACGACTTCCCAGAGCTGCTGTATATAGATTTTTAAAAATGGAAGAAACAGCCGTTTGGTGAGTATGACTTAATTTTGTTAATTGGGCTACCTCATTCATTTATTCATTTATTGAGTCAAATAATTATTTATTAGTATTTGCTATATGATACGTGTAATCAGGCCTTGGGTTACAGAGGTGAAGATATCATCTCTGGAGGTCATGGCTTAGTAAGGAAGATAGATATTACAGGTTAGAGTGAAGTGATGTTTGTGTTAGATAAGTAAATAGAGATCATCAAAGCATTTATTTCTGGCAAGTAACTTAAGCACATTTCTGTTTTTCTGAGATGGAGTCTCACTCTGTCTCCCAGGCTTGAGTGCAGTGGTACAATCTCGGCTCACTGCAACTTCTGCCTCCCAGGTTCAACCAATTCTCCTGTCTCAGCCTCCCAAGTAGCTGGGACTACAGGTGCGTGCCACCACTTCTGGCTAATTTTTGTATTTTTTTTTTTTTTTTTAGTAGAGACGGGGTTTCACCATGTTGGCCAGGCTGGTCTCGAACTCCTGGCCTCAAGTGATCCACCCACCTTGGCCTCCCAAAGTGCTGGGATTACAGGCGTGAGCCACCGCACCTGGCCCACCACACCTGGTCCACATTTCTATTTTTCATTAATCATTTTGATGTGCTCTGCTTCTCTTCTATTTTTCTAAAATAATGTTTAACAATTGTGGTTAAATTCATATGTAGTGTTTATTATAATACCTATGTCAGTAGTTCTCAAATTTTTTGGTTTTAGACTCCGTTTGTCCTGTGAAAACTTACTGAGGAGCCCAAACAGCTTTTGTTTATGTGGGCTATATCTTCCAACACTTACTGTATTAGAAATTAAAACTGGCCAGGCGTGATGGCTCACAGTTTGGTAATCTCAGGACTTTGGGAGGCCAAGGTGGGAAGATCTCTTGGTCTCAGGAGTTTGAGACTAGCCTAAGACCTCATCTCCACTAAAAACAAAACAGAAAAAAGAAAAAAAAAGAAAGAAATTAGCCAGGTGGTCGTGGTGGCATGCGCCTGTGGTCCCAGTTACTTGAGATGCTGGGGTGGGAGAATCACATGGGAGGTTGAGGCTGCAGTGAGCCTTGATCACACCACTACATTCCAGTTTAGGAGACCCTGTCTCAAAAAAGGGAAAAAAAGGAAAATGAAGACATTTGTAAACTACTTAATTTTTCTAAATGACACTAATAAACTCATTATATTCTAGAATGACTTTATGAAAATTTTATTTTCAAAATAGAAAGCTGGCATTGATTTACTTTTTAGAAAATATTTTCTGACGTCCAACTTAATAGAATGCAATTATCATATCTATTAATACTTGTCTTTGTAATTAATCTGTTGTGATGAGGTGTTTTAGTTGAAATATATGAAGAAAATCCAGCCGTACACAAATGTGTAGTTGGAAAAGGTAGGAGGAATACTTTAATAGTCTTTTCAGGTAATTATGGATATTTTTCTTTGGTATTTCACTAAAACTCAATGAGTGATGGTTACTTAAAGGTTATTGCAGTGTAGAATCTGAAATCATATTTGTGAACCTTTTTACTCTACTAAATTGAAATCTCATTGATTGGTCCTGTATTTTAAATGGATCTTTTACCCAAGCAGAGTTTTCTAGCACCATGAATTGGTCATTTGGGAAATTTTGGTTCGCCGAGATAAGCAAATCTTCCATATCACTTTTGTTAATATCACTACCAATTTCATCAGTATTGGGAATCTATCAAGTTCATGATGATGGATACAATTCTGATTTTTGCCTGAAAGCTCAAATTTTATTGACAACAAATACTGTTATCATAGTTACTTTCCTTGAAATGCTAGGCTTCCTTTATTAATTTTTGAGAAAATGTTTGTCAAATATCATAAATACATAGTTTTTCTGTCATTTCTTATTTTGAAAGTGACAGCTAGTTCAGCTTGCCATTCAAAACACGCAAGAGATTTTCCTCGAGACAGTTACTGTAATTGTATGCAGAAATGCTTTGTGCATAGTTCCCATTTAATCCCATAGAATATTGAAAAGATACATACTTAATGCTTGAGATTTAATAAAATTAGTGATTTTTTGTCTTTTTTTTTTTTTTTCTCTTTTTTTCCTTTTTGTGGAGAATGGGGTCTCGCTATATTACCCAGGCAGGTCTTGAACTCCTGGGCTCAAGCTATCCTCCCGCCTCTGCCTCCCTAAGAGCTGGGATTATAGGCGTGAGCCACCGCGCCTGGCAAAATTAGTGATTTTTATTGCTTCATTAAGGACATTCTTAAGTAAAACTGGCTTTTTTATTTTTTAACCGCAAGCACAAGATGGTGAAGAGAGGATCTAATGGTGACTATACATTTAGTGCCACTGACTTGATTTGCACTAAGGTACCTGCAGTTTTACCCACCATTGCTTTTCTACATCAGTACAAATGTCAACACAGTGGAAAATGCAAATGTCTTAGTATTATTATGAATATAGTTTTGCCCACGTGGATCCCCTGAAAGGAGACCTCATGAGATCTGCAGAGCACAGTTGGAGAGCTGCTGGCATATATAAATACAGTATTAATACAGTACGATTGACCCTTCAACAGTGCGGGGGTTACGGGTGCCAATACCGCCCCCCCAGTCAGTTGAAAAATTAGTGATTTTATTGCTTCATTAAGGACATTCTTAAGTAAAACTGGCTTTTTTATTTTTTAACCGCAAGCACAAGATGGTGAAGAGAGGATCTAATGGTGACTATACATTTAGTGCCACTGACTTGATTTGCACTAAGGTACCTGCAGTTTTACCCACCATTGCTTTTCTACATCAGTACAAATGTCAACACAGTGGAAAATGCAAATGTCTTAGTATTATTATGAATATAGTTTTGCCCACGTGGATCCCCTGAAAGGAGACCTCATGAGATCTGCAGAGCACAGTTGGAGAGCTGCTGGCATATATAAATACAGTATTAATACAGTACGATTGACCCTTCAACAGTGCGGGGGTTACGGGTGCCAATACCGCCCCCCCAGTCAGTTGAAAACCTGCATATAATTTTTGACTCCCCAGAAACTTAACTACTAATAGCTTACTGTTGACCAGAAGCCTTAAACCTGATAACGTAAACAGTTGATTGTCATGTTTTATATGTTGTATTATATACTGTACTCTTAACAATAAAGTAAGCTAGAGATAAGAAAATGTTATTAAAGTCATAAGGAAGAAGCTGGGCGTGGTGGCTCACGCCTGTGATCCCAGCACTTTGGGAGGCTGAGGCAGGCAGATCACTTGAAGTCAGGAGAGTCAGGAGTTCAAGACCAGCATGGCCAACATGGCAAAACCCCGTCTCTACTGAAAATATAAAAATTAGGCGGGCATGGTGGCATGTGCTTGTAATCTCAGCTACCCGGGAGGCTGAGTCATGAGAATCTCTTGAACCGGGAGGCAGAATTTATCGTGAGCCGAGATCACGCCACTGCACTCCAGCCTGGGCAACAGAGCGAGACCTCAATAAAAACAAAAAACAAAAAACCTGCTTTAAAAAATAAAGGTTGTTTTGAAATGTATAAGAGGTTACCATTATTTAAATTTGAAAAGAAGAATGTAAGTGAAAAATAGCCACTGCAAAGGATGTAAGACCCTCTCTTTGATGATAATGCCTATAAAATAAAATCAGTGTCTCCCAGGCTGGAGTATAGTGGTGCAATCTTGGCTCACTGCAACCTCCACCTCCTGGGTTCAAGCAATTCTCCATCTCAAAAAAAAAAAAAAAATCATAAGGAAGAGAAAATATATTTACTATTTAGTAACTGGAAGTGGTGCATCGTAAAGGTCTTCATCCTCATTGTTTTTATGTGGAGTAGACTGAGGAGAAGGAGGAGGGTTTGGTCTTGCTGTCGGGTGGCAGAGGAGAAAGAAAATCCTCATGTGAGACATGTGAAGTTCAAACCTGTGTTGTTTAAGGCTCAGCTGTATTCTCAGTTGAGCAGTTTAGTATACTGTGATTCTTTTGTTGTTGTTGTTGTTTTCATGGAAGCTAATATTTGCTTTATTTGTCATTTATTTAGTTTTGTTTATACCTTTTGCTAGTTCTTTCCACGTAGTCCAGATGTTTCTCAGTTCTCCATGAGGTCAGCTCCATCAGATAATCTGTTTTTTTCTTCCCCTTTGTTTCTTCCTGTGATTTTTTTTTTTTTGAAACAGAGTCTCACTCTGTCACCCAGGCTGGAGTGCAGTGGCACGATCTCGGCTCACTGCAACCTCCGCCTCCTAGTTTCAAGTGATTCTCCTGCCTCAGCCTCCCAAGTAGCTGGGATTACAGGCATGCACCACCACGCCCGGCTAATTTTTTTATTTTTAGTAGAGACAGGGTTTCACCATGTTGCGCAGGCTGGTGTCAAACTCCTGGCCTCAAGCAATCTGCCCGCCTCGGCCTCCCAAAATATTGGAATTACAGGCGTGAGCCACTGCACCCGGCCTCTCCCTGGTTTTGACTTCCTGTTTCCTAGATCTCTTGTCATCTTCTTTTGGCTTATACCTTTTTTTTTTTTTTTTTTGGAACACATTTTCCAGTACTTTTCTGAGGTTGAAAAGGTTGTACAGTAGAAGAAAACGTTCAGTGATGGCGGCCTTCAACATGCCCTCTGCCTGGCACCTAGTTGTGACGCTGGGGCTTCCAAATTGAGATATTTACTAATTGTGCTTGTGGTTTCCTTTACTTCATATCTGTGTTAGGGTCTGCTTCTTTCTGTTTCTGTGATTACATGTTCATTGTTATGGAGGGTCTCCTCAGATAGTTTTCTGAGAAAATATACGTGATACATTTTTTGAGGCTTTGTATGTTTGAAACTGTCTGTATTTTACACTAACATTTGTATTGTAAGTTTGATGGGTATAGAACTCTAGGTCAAAAATAATATCCTTTCAGAATTTTGAAAGCATTGCGTATATGATTTAATCAATAATTATAAGACAAACCTTCACAAACTCTCCACATGGATCAAGAAGTACAACACTGAGGACAGGCCAGTGGCCCTCTGTGTTCCTCTGTCCAGTTGCAACTCATTCCTTCCCTTGACTTTTGGTTAATCATTCTTTTTATTTTTAATTGCCACATATGTGTGTATCACTAAATGGTATAGTTTATTTTTGCCCTATGGATTTTATATGAATTAATCCATGTCTGGCTTCTTTTATTCAACATTGTATTTGTAAGACACATCAGGCCAGGCACGGTGGCTCACCACTGGAATCCCAACACTTTGGGAGGCTTAGGTGGGAAGATCACTTGATCCCAAGAGTTTGAGATCAGCCTGGGCAACATTGGGAGACCCCATCTCTATTTAGAAAAAAAAAAATAAAAGATTCATCCATTTTTGCCGTAGCTGTGGTGCTTTACTTTTCATTGATGTAACATTTTATTGCATGAAACTGCCTCTGTCTCCTGTCTTGATGAACATTTGGGTTATTTCCAGTTTGGAGCTATTGGAAATAATGCTACTCTGGAACATTATTGTACGTGTATCCTGGCTATCATGTGATAAATTCTGGTATACATATCTAGGAATGAAATTGCTGATTCATAGAAGGTGTATCTCTTTAACTTTCCAGCTTCTCTTGTCTTCTTGCTTCTAGTGCTACTTTTGAGAATCTGGGAACCATTACGATTCTTGATGCTTTGTCAGTGGAAGCTTTTCTAGGCTCTCTTCTTTGTTCCCAGTCGCTGTAGTTTGAAGGATAGTATCTCCTCCAAAATTCATGTTGAAACTTAATCTCCAATGCAACAGTATTAAGCAATGTGGCCTATAAGAGATGATTAAGTCATGAGGGCTCCACCCTTCACCTTCATGAGGACTAATCCCTCATGAAAGATTAGCATCCTTATAAAAGGGTTGAGGTTGAAGGGAGTGCTCTCTTGCCCTTCTGTCTCTCCCACCATGTGAGGACACAACATTTGACCCCTCCCAAGGATGCAGCAACAAGGTTCCATCTTGCAGTGGAGACTGGGCTGTAACAAGACACCAAACCTATTGGCACCTTGATCTTGGACTTCCTAGCCTCCAGAACTGTGAGAAATTTTCTGTTTATGAATTACCCAGTCTGTGGTATTTTGTTATAGAAGCACAAATGAAATAAGAAATTTCATTTCTTATATGTTCTGAAATTTCAGTGATGCGTCATAGAATTGATCTTTTCTTTTTCTTTCTTTTTTTTTAATGGAATCTCGCTCTGTTGCCCAGGTTGGAGTGCAGTGGCACGATCTCAGCTCACTGCAGCCTCCACCTCCTGAGTTCAGGCAATTCTCTCACCTCAGCCTCCCGAGTAACTGTGATTACAGGCACGCGCCACCATGCCCAGCTAATTTTTGTATTTTTAGTAGAGACAGGGTATCTCCATGTTAGCCAGGCTGGTCTCAAACTCCTGACTTCAGGTGATCTGCCCACCTCAGCCTCCCAAAGTGCTGGGATTACAGGTGTGAGCCCCCACGCCTGGCCAGTCTGTTTTCATTTACTGTAGTGGACAGTTAGAGGGTCCCTTCTAGATGGAAATGCGTGTTCTTCAGTTTTGAATTATTTTGTTGTTGCTTTCTTTCCTCTGTGTTCTCTGTTCTTTTTTTCTGGAACTTTCTTTTTGGATGCTGGACCTTCTGGACTAGTCTGAATTTTCTTATTTCTCCTTTCCTATTTATCATCTCTCAATATTTTGTACCACTTTTGGGAGATATCCTCATCTTTATTTTCCAGCCCTTCTATTGAGTTTTTGTTTTTTAGTATCCTGTTCTTATTTCATGGATGTACTATCTTATTTTTTTGATAGATTAGGTAGTTTTTTGTTTGTTTTGTTTTTCTTTTCTTTGTATACTTGATTTCCTCTGTAGTGGTGTCTTCTTGTTAGTCTCTATTTTCTTCAGGTGTCTACTAAACCTTGGTTATCTGTTCATAATTAAAAATGGACACCTAGGCCCAGTGCATTGGCTCACGCCTGTAATCCTAGCACTTTGGGAGGCAGAGGCAGGCGGATAGCTTGAGCTCAGGAGTTCGAGACCAGCCTGGGCAACATGGTGAAACCCCATCTGTACAAAAAAATACAAGAATTAGTGGGGCTTGGTGGTGTGCACCTATTGTCCCAGCCACTTAAACGACTGAGGTGGGAGGATCGCTTGAGCCCAGGAGATCGAGGCTGCAATGAGCTGAGATTGTCCCAATGAGCTCCAGTCTAGATGACAAAGTGAGACCCTGTCTCAAAAATAAATAAATAAGTAAGACTTAAAAAGCCAATTGGGGCTGGGCGCGGTGGCTCAAGCCTGTAATCCCAGCACTTTGGGAGGCTGAGACGGGCAGATCATGAGGTCAGGAGATCGAGACCATCCTGGCTAACACGGTGAAACACCCCATCTCTACTAAAAAATACAAAAAAACCCAGCTACTCGGGAGGCTGAGGCAGGAGAATGGCGTAAACCCGGGAGGCGGAGCTTGCAGTGAGCCGAGATCCACTGCACTCCAGCCTGGGCGACGGAGCGAGACTCCATCTCAAAAAAAAAAAAAAACAAAAAAAAACAAAACACCAATTGGAAGCTCTAAGCATATGGATAGGGTTCATGACTTTGAGCTTCACTAAAGTGATCTGGCAGGGGCATTTGTTGGGGAAGCCTAGATGTCAGTATATTTAGGAGTTTCTCCTTTTCCATTGGCCAGATTCTCCAGATTCCTCTGGATGGGGATAAAGTCCTGGCTGCCAGTGTTTTGGGAGCAGAAAGGGAGAGCTGGAGGACTTCAACATTCAGTATGTGTGTGTTCAGGCATGTCACTTAATTGCCCTGTTTTCATGGTGGAACTCATTCCCTTTATTCCACAGGCCAGACAGCCTTTGTTTTACGCTCCCCAGAGATTGCACCCTTAAGCCTTCCCCTGGAGTGTGAGATGGGTTGTTGCCCAGCAGCATGGAGTGGGAGAGGAGATCTAGAGAATTAATGGAAGACTCTTGACTTCATTTGATCTTTAGAGTACTAAAATATCAAAAGGTCTAAGCTTTAGACCCCCTTTCGGAGAGGCAGGTAGGGGTGGGCTAACAGGACTGGCTTTTGGTGGATAAAACGTCACATGACAAAACACTTGGTAGTTTTTGCTTTTTTTTTTTTTTTGAGACAGAGTCTTGCTCTGTTGCCCGGGCTGGAGTGCAGTGGCCGGTTCTCAGCTCACTGCAAGCTCTGCCTCCCGGGTTTACGCTGTTCTCCTGCCTCAGCCTCCGAGTAGCTGGGACTACAGGTGCCTGCCACCTCGCCCTGCTAGTTTTTTGTATTTTTTAGTAGAGACGGGGTTTCACCGTGTTAGCCAGGATGGTCTCGATCTCCTGACCTCGTGATCTGCCCATCTCGGCCTCCCAAAGTGCTGGGATTACAGGCTTGAGCCACCGCTCCCGGCCAGTTTTTGCTTTTAAATTAATTTGTAATCAAAGCCCCGTATGTTTGTGTCTTAGTAGATAACCTTTAATTTCCTTAGGGCTTAATTTATGACAGGATGACACAGACATCTATATACATAATCAAATTTATGAATAATTTTACTTTTCTAAACACTGAATACATTCTTTATGAGTTATGTTGATGAAAGTAATTTTTGGTTTCTCATGATCCAATCTATGTATTACCATGTGATTATTCCTTTTAATCTAATACTTATGGAGATTTTATGTAATCTAATACTTACAGACATTTCATGTAAGGCATCTGGAACAAATCATTCTACAATATATAGGTTGTTTAGGAAAACTGTAACTGGAGTTTTTAAAAAAAAACTATAACATAGTATGACTTGGGGGGGTATAGGATGTTACCCATGTGATTTTTACCTCTAGATATATCTCACATTTATTTATTTTTATTTTTTTAAATTATTTTTTAAGATGGAGTCTCGCTCTGTCGCCCCAGGCTGGAGTGCAGTGGCATGATCTCGGCTCACTGCAACCTCTGCTTCCCGGGTTCAAGCAATTCTCCCTGCCTCAACCTCCTGAGTAGCTGGGATTACAGGCGCCCACCACCACACCCAGTGAATTTTTAGTAAAGACGGGGTTTGGCCATGTTGGCCAGACTGGTCTTGAACTCCTGACCTCAGGTGATCTGCCCACCTAGGCCTCCCAAAGCTGGGATTATAGGCATGAGCCACCGCACCTGGCCTCATATTTAAATACAGAGGTGGTTACTGGGACTATACCTTACCTGTCTTATCACATGTCTCTCCACTACTCTTATTAAAATTCAGAGTGCTAATCTTCTCCCTTTAATTCCTTTATCAATAAGAGCTTATTGAATATTTGCTGTGTACACAGAATGGTTCCTTTCACTCAATAAACTTAGAGACTAGTTGAAGAGATAAAACTTGCACAAATGAAACAAAGTGGTAAAATGCATTTTTAAAAGATCATAAACAAGAAGAGGATTTTAATTTTTATGCAGAAGTAGTATTTTTTAAAAGATTTTTGTTTATGCCAGGTGCCTCACACCTGTAATCCCAGCACTTTTAGAGGCCAAAGTGGGTAGATTGCTTGAGCCCAGGAGTTCGAGACCAGCCTGGGCCACATGGTGAAAGCCTGTCTCTACAAAAAGTAGCTGGGCATGATGGCACCTGTAGTCCCAGCTGGGAGGGACTACTTGGGAGGCTGAGGTGGGAGGATCCCTTGAGCCCAGGAGGCGGAGGTTGCAGTGAGCTGAGATCGAGCCACTGCACTTCAGCCTGGGCAACAGAATAGGACCCTGTTTCAAAAGAAAGTAAAATAGAAATGTGATTATTATATGTGGTAAATAGGAAACCTAGAAAGCCAATTTCTAAAGGACAAGAAAATACTGAGCAGTTGACACTGGCTTAGCCAAAAAGAGTAATTTCTTTTCTTAATCCCAGGAATGGAAGATTGCGAAACAATGGAAGATGTGTACATGGCTTCAGTGGAAACAGACCGAGGAGTAAAAGAACAGTTACATCTTTATGACACCAGAGGTCTACAGGAAGGCGTGGAGCTGCCAAAGCATTATTTTTCATTTGCTGATGGCTTTGTTCTTGTGTACAGTGTGAATAACCTTGAATCCTTTCAAAGAGTGGAGCTTCTGAAGAAAGAAATTGATAAGTTCAAAGACAAAAAAGAGGCAAGTGGATAAAAATGCCAAATGTGAATTATAATACCATTTAAATTATAACACAGACTTTTGGGTAGTTTATTTTCAGATCATTACAATGTATTCTTAGTATCTGTAAAACCTTAACCCTTTACAGTTTTTTTCTTTTTTTTTTTTTGAGACGGAGTCTCGCTTTGTCGCCCAGGCTGGAGTGCAGTGGCTGGATCTCAGCTCACTGCAAGCTCCGCCTCCTGGGTTCACGCCATTCTCCTGCCTCAGCCTCCTGAGTAGCTGGGACTACAGGTGCCCACCACCTCACCCGGCTAGTTTTTTTGTATTTTTTAGTAGAGACGGGGTTTCACCGTGTTCGCCAGGATGGTCTCGATCTCCTGACCTCGTGATCCGCCTGTCTTGGCCTCCCAAAGTGCTGGGATTACAGGCCTGAGCCACCGCGCCCGGCCTGTTTTTTTCTTTTCTTTTTTTTTTTTTTTTTTTGTTTTTTGAGACGGAGTCTCACTCTGTCTCCCAGGCAGGAGTGCAAAGTGCAATGGTACGATTTCGGCTCTCTGCAACCTCCGCCTCCCAAGTACAAGCAATTCTCCTGCTTCAGCCTCCCCAGTAGCTGGGATTATAGGTGTGTGCCACTATGCCTGGTTAATTTTTATATTTTTAGTGGAGACAGGGTATCACCATGTTGACCAGGCTGGTCTTGAACTCCTAACCTCAAGTGCTCTGCTGGCCTTGGCCTTCCAAAGTGCTGGGATTACAGGTGTGAGCCACCATGCCTGGCCTAGAATTTTTTTCTTAACCCAAGAAATACAGGACTGACGGAATTTAGTCAGGACCAGAATTTGACTTTCTGCCTTTTGCTTGTTACTATGTACAAGTTGAATTTTAATGACTTCTTATCTCAAGTACTACATAATTCATTTTATGTTCTTTGGTATTGCTATTTCCTTGGGTTTTTAAAATTTGTTTGTTTGTTTGTTTGTTTTTGAGACAGAGTCTCTCTCTTTCACCCAGGCTGGAGTGCAATGGCACGATCTTGGCTCACTGCAACCCCTGCCTCCCAGGTTCAAACAATTCTCCTGCCTCAGCCTCCCGAGTAGCTGGGACTACTGGCATGTGCTACCATGCCCACTAATTTTTTGTATTTTTAGTAGAAACAGGGTTTCACCGTGTTAGCCAGGATGGTCTCAGTCTCTTGACCTTGTGATCCACCTGCCTCAGCCTCCCAAAGTGCTGAGATTACAGACGTGAGCCACTGTGCCCGGCCTCCTTGGGCTTTTTATTATCTCCTTGGGTACATAGGATTCTTGTCTTCAGGCTTACTGAGAAAAAAAAAAAAAGCTAATAATTATTGGATTCTACCCATATACCACTTAAACATAAGATTCATATGCCTTACAGTGGTCTGTAAAGATTTAGATTACCTGGCCCACGCCTATCCTTTTCATCTCATCTTTATCATCTGCTTGTCTCTCACACTATACTCCAGTGACACTGGTCTACTTTCTGTTTTTTCAACATGATAGTTTTGTTCTCCTATTAAACTTTCTCAATGGCTTGTTTCCCTGCCTGAAACTGTCTTATCTCAAATCTTTCTCCAGATCTTCACATGGCAGACTCTTCATTGTCTAGGGAACCAGATAATATACTGATTAACAGTACTGGCTAGATGGTGGAAGAAAACCAAAAACCAAAACAAACAGCAACAACGAAAAGTACTGGCTAGATGTTCTTAACTTAGATTTTTATATGTTGTTTTGTTAAGCTTTTATTTTGAGACAGTTGTTGAGTCACATGCAGTTTTAAGAAGTAACACAAAGAGATCCCTTACCCGTTTGTCCCAGTGGTACCATCTTCAAAACTGTAGAACATCATAACCACTGTATTTGTGTTGATTCAGTCAAGACACAGAACATTTCCATCACCACAAAGATCCCTCATGTTACTCTTTTGTAGCCGCCCCTTCCTTCCCATCTTCACTCCCACCTTAACCCTTGGTAACCACTAATCTGGTCTCCATTTCTATAATTGTGTCATTTCAAGATTGTTACATAAATCAGTGGTCCCCAATCTTTTTGGCATCAGGGACCGGTTTTGTGGATGACCATTTTTCCACAGATGGAGTTGGGGTGGTTTGGGGATGAAGCTGTTCCCCCTCAGATCATCAGGCATTGGATTCTCAAAAAGAGCATGCAGCCTAGATCCCTCACATGTGCAGTTCACAATTCGGTTCTCGAGCTCCTGTGAGAATCTCGTGCCACCACTGATCTGACAGGAGGCAGAGCTCAGGTGGTAATGCTTACTGGCTCCCTGCTCACCTCCTATTGTGTGGCCCGGTTCCTAACAGGCCCTGCACTGGTACCGTGTATGACCTAGGGGTTGGGGACCCCTGATATAAAAGAAATCATACAGGCCGGGCACAGTAGCTCACACCTGTAATCCCAGTACTTTGGGAGGCCGAGGTGGGTGGATCGTGAGGTCAGGAGTTCGAGTCCAACCTGACCAACATGGTGAAACCTCGTTTCTACTAAAAAAATACAAAAAGTAGCCTGGTGTGATGGTGCACACCTGTAATCCCAGCTACTCAGGAGGCTGAGGCAGGAGAATCGCTTGAAACCTGGGAGGCAGAGGTTGTAGCAGTGAGCTGAGATCACACCAGCCTGGGTGACAGAGCAAGACTCCATCTCAAAAAAAAAAAAAAAAAAAAAAAAATCATACAATATATAATCTTTTGGGATTGGCTTTTTTCACTCACATATTCTCTGGAGATTCATCCAAGTCACTGCATGTATCAGTAGTTCATTTCTTTTTCTTGGTGAATAGTATTCCATGGTGTGTACCAAACTCTTTTTAACCAATATCTGTTGTAAGACATCTGAGTTACTGATATTTTATTTAGAATACTAATTTACTTTGTGAATAGATAACATATTCACAAGGTTTTGAAAAGATATAAGAAGGCATGAAAGCTCCTCTCCCCTGTATTTTCCATCTTTCCCACCGAAACAGGCAAATGCTGTAATTATTTATTGGGTATCCTCCAGAGACTTCTCTCTGCCCCACAGAAGTTGAAAGGTCAACGAACACTCATGTACTAGATACTTAAATCTTGGCTTTGCTTCTCAGCTTTTCTGCTTCAGTTTCTTTATCTGTAAAAGGAGAATGACAGTACCTTCCTCATATGCTTCTTCAATCCCCATAATCATATTAATTCAGTGAATGCTTATTGAGCAACTACTATGTGCCAGGCATTATTCTAGGTACAGGGAATGTGTTAGAGAACAAAACAGCCCATATCTCAGTAAAGCTTCTATTTTTGGAGTGAGAGAGACAGTAAATAAATATATTTAATACATTACAAAGAGTGATGCTATGTAGAAAAGCAGAATGGGGAATGAAGGCACTATTTTCTGTAGGGTGACTGTAGCAGATATTTGAAGGAAGTAAGGAGGGAGGGAGCAAAGCTGATGTCTGGAAGGAAGAGTGCTCCAGGTGGAGGGAATAGCTAGTGCCAAGGATCTGAGGTCAGAATTTGCTTGCCACGTTCAGGAATCAGCAGTAAAGCCAGAGTGGGCTAGCAGGTATGTTGTAGCTGATGAGGGCACTTTGCTTTTCACTTTTAGTGAGATCAGAAGGCACTGGTTTGGGGCAAAGGAATGACATGATATGGTTTAAGTTGCATTTATTTATTTTCATGTTTGGTTTAAAAAAAATTCAATAAGTAATGTTTGCACATGGTTCAAAAATGGGGACTGTGTTCAGTCTGGTTCCCACAGCTGTCCTCAACCACCAAGATCCTATACATTAAGCATGGTTTTAAAAATATTTTTACCAGTTTTGGGGCAGTTGTCCAAAGTTTCTTTATATAAATACAAGCAAATAGGAGTCTACATTAAAAAATATTTTCCTCCTTTTTTTTTTTTTTCTTTTATTTCAGACAGGGTCTTACTCTGTGGCCCAGACTAGGGAGCTACGGCATGATCATAGCTCATTGCAGCCTAAAACTTCTGGGCTCCAGTGACCTTCTGCCTCAGTCTCCTAAGTAGCTGGGACTACAGGCATGCATCACCATGCTTGCCTAATTTTTATTTTTATTTTATTTTTTTTGTAAAGACAAGGTCTTGCTATGTGGTCCAGGCTGGTCTCCAACTCCTGGCTTCAAGTGATCCTCCTGCCTTGGCCTCCCAAAGTGCTGGGATTACGAGTGTGAGCCACCATGTGCCTAGCCTTTTTTTCCCTTTCTTACACCAGGTACATACTATCTTGTACCTTCTGTTTTTCATGTAGCATATCTTGGAGTTCTTTCCATATCAGTACCCAGACTTTTTTCTTTTTTTTTTTTTTTTTTAATTGTAGAGACAGGTCTTGTTGTGTTGTTCAGGCTAGTCTCAAACTCCTGGTCTCAAACAGTCCTCCTTCTTCAGCCTCTCACACTGTTGGGATTACAGGTGTGAGCTACCACACCTACCCGCCCCCTGCCTTTTTTTCTTGGTAACTGATGAATAATATTCATCCTGTGGCTATAGTTGTATCATCCTTGTTTTTTTGTGTTTTTGAGATGGAATCTCGCTGTTGCCCAGGCTAGAGTGCAGTGGCATGAACTCGGCCCACTGCAACCTCCGCCTCCCAGGTTCAAGCAATTTTCCTGCCTCAGCCTCCTGACTAGCTGGGATTACAGGCATTTTCACCACCACGGCTGGCTAATTTTTGTATTTTTAGTAGAGATGGGGTTTCACCATGTTGGACAGGCTGGTCCTGAACTACTGACCTCAGGTGATCCACCCACCTCAGCCTCCCAAAGTGCTGGGATTACAGGCATGAGCCACCGTGCCTGGCCGTTTGTTTTGTTTAGATAACATTGTTTGTATGCTAATGGAAGAAAATTGATGATGAGGGGACTAAGTGCTGGAGTGACATCCTTGTCCAGGTAAAGGAGGATGGGTTTTAGGGCAGAGCGAATGGGCTTGAAAGATGGTAGGTTGTTAGATGTGGTGGCGGAAGGATGTGGAAATACTCTTTTTTTTTTTTCTTTTTTTTTTTTTTTTTCAGATGGATTCTCGCTGTGGCCCAGGCTGGAGTGCAGTGGCGCGATCTCAGCTCACTGCAAGCTCCGCCTCGTGGGTTCACGCTGTTCTCCTGCCTCAGCCTCCCGGGTAGCTGGAACTACAGGCGCCCGCCACCACGCCCGGCTAATTTTTTTGTATTTTTAGTAGAGATGGGGTTTCACCATGTTAGCCAGGATGGTCTCGATCTCCTGACCTCGTGATCCATCCGCCTCTGCCTCCCAAAATCCTGGAATTACAGGCGTGAGCCACCACGCCCGGCTGAAATTTTCTTCTAATTGCGTATCTTACTGAAACAATATGGTCATCCGGTGAAACGAAAGTGGGGAAGAGTAGATACTGGAACTTGTAGAAGGGCACCAAGGTATGAGATGTCTCATTACAGAGTAAATGGAGAAAATGTAATACATTTGCCGGAGAACACCAGTTCATTTGAGGTCTGTGGTATGATCTGGGCCAGCAGGGTTGTATGTTTTTCTCCAGCCATATTCAGCTAAATGGTGTAGGCACAGAGTCTGGTTAACAGCTAAATTTAACAAAGGAGGGGTTTTGCCAGGTGAATATGGTGGGATAATGGGGGCGAGGGAGTGAATAAAAATAATCTAAGCTTTTTTTTAGATTATTTTAGGGTACGGAGGAATTAAGGACATGAGTAGGGTGGAAGGACAGTGATAAAGGTAGTAGAGCCAGTAGGTTGTATGTCTTTGTGGTGTTTGGAATTCTTGCACTGGGGGCATTAGGCATGACTGGGAAGGCAGGAGTTAGAGTGGGATGCCTGGAGCTGAGATCATAGAGAGCAGTTACAATGTCAAGGTCTAGGCTGGGTGTGGTGGTTCACGCCTGTAATCCCAGCACTTTGTGGAGCTGAGGCAGGAGGATTGCTTGAAGCAAGGAGTTTGAGACCAGCTCCAGCAACAAAGTAAGACCCCATCTCTAAAAATTAAAAAAATAGCTGGGCATGATGGCACATGCCTGTGGTCACAGCTGCTGGTAGGCTGAGGAGGAGGATCAGGATCGCTTGAGCCCAGAAGCCCAAGGCTGCAACCAGCTATGATCAAGCCATTGCACTCCATCCTGTGTGACAGACAGAGACAGAGAGAGAGAGAGAGAGAGAGAGAGAGAGAGAGAGGAGAGAGAGAGAGAGAGAGAGAGAGAGGAGAGAGAGAAGAGAGAGAGAGAGACCCTATCTCTTTAAAACAAACAAACAAAAAACAAGGTCTAGGATATGACTGCGGGAGTGGTGGATGGCTGAGGTAAGGATGATGAGACCACTGGAGAAGTCAAAGAATGAGAGACCAGGTTACTGGAAGCAGCATCTGCATGGCTAGTGAAATCACTAAGAATTATGACCAGAGTAACGGCGAGGGCGGGTTGACCATGAGCCAGCTCTGTGATGAGGAGCAGTTGGGTGGCCAGCCCGGGGTTAGTAGGTACAACAGACTGATAGCATCAGCCTTCTGCAGGGGTTTTAGAGGACACCATTGGAGGTAGCATTGAGGGGCAAGGAGGACATCTTACCTGAACCTCGTGGTAGTGGTAGGAGGGGAGTGATAGGGGAAGCAGGACTGCAAGGCAACTAGGAAAGAAGGTGAAGGGAACATTCAAAGCAGAGGTGGAGGACGCAGTGGGGGTGAGTCTTGCTGAATTCTAAGGGGTAAAGTGAACGAGTTTCTGCAGTTGGGAGGAGAGGGAGATGGAAGTCACAGTAGGGGATGTACATGAAGATGAAAATCTGGGTGATGAAGAATGACAGGAGGGCTTGAAGGGTGAGATAGAGTATGTGATTCCCGTAGCAAACCGGAGCTCTGGGCCCACTTTCATCCTGCCAGCAAGGCATGGCCTTACCTGGAGCACAGGGAGCTCAAGCTCAACGTACAGACAGGAAGGAATACAGTAGTGGTTCCAAGGTCTGATGATTTCACTGCTGCTCCTCAGAGGGGCCTTCTTATGACAGTTCTTGCTGCCCCTCCTCTACTGTCACGGCATCCTGTGTCATCTTTATGGGTACTATCTGAAAATCTGGTTTGGGGTCTCTTCTCCTCCCCCCAAGCTTTGACTGCTGTATTCTGGTCACCTTTAGTGCCTGGTGTATAGTACGCATTCGTGTAAAATGTTCCTATTGGCACATACTTGTTTTTTTGGCCCATACATTTAACAGATCCTTAGCAGTCACCTTTTTAGTATTGGGAATAATGTGAACATAACAATTCCTGTTCTCATGGATACAGAACTCCCATAGCTCCAGTTGTCTTATTTTGAAGTACTATGTTGCAAATCTCTCATACATCAAGTATAGCCAAACTGAAATGCAGACTCATCGAAACCAGTCTGTATCCTAGATGCCTATTTCCCAAGTCTATCTTCCATTCATACCTGAGCTAAATTTTTTTTCTTTTTTTTTTTTTTTTTTTTTTGGAGATGGAGTTTCGTGCAGTCACCCAGGCTGGAGTGCAGTGGTGCCATCTCGGCTTACTGCAACCTCTGCCTCCCAGGTTCAAGCGATTCTCCTGCATCAGCCTCCCACGTAGAGGGGACTACAGGCGCATGCCACCATGCCCGGCTAATTTTCTTATTTTCAGTAGAGATGGGGTTTCACCCTGTTGGCCAGGGTGGTCTCGAACTCCTGACCTCAAGAGATCCGTGAGCCTCGGCCTCCCAAAATGCTGGGAATACAGGCATAAGTCACTGCACCCAGCCGAACATCTGCATTTTTAACAAAAACGCATTAAGGAGTAAGGTGATACCCTAATATCCAGTCACATTTGAGAATGAGTTTAATGAAGCGGGTTTGTTAAGTGGAACAGTTTTCCTTATGTCTCCATTTTGCCCAGGAACTGATGTTGGCAAAGTACTAGTATGATCTTTTCAATCCGTTTTCTTTCAGGTAGCAATTGTTGTGTTAGGAAACAAAATCGACCTTTCTGAGCAGAGACAAGTGGATGCTGAAGTGGCACAGCAGTGGGCAAAAAGTGAGAAAGTGAGACTGTGGGAGGTGACTGTTACAGATCGGAAAACTCTGATTGAACCATTCACTTTATTAGCCAGTAAACTTTCTCAACCCCAGAGCAAATCAAGCTTTCCTTTGCCTGGGAGGAAAAACAAAGGGAACTCTAGTTCTGAGAACTAAAAATCAGTAATTCCACAATTGTATGTTGAATAGTGACTGCCTTTAAGTGTCTGTGAACATGGAGTAATATCACTATTTAAAATAGGCCATTTGTATCTACCTTTGGTCCTTAGGAAAATTCCCAAGGAAGTCATTTAATGCACTTTAGATGTTAAAAGTATTTGGGCTAAGGTTATTATTGCCTGTTATGAAATAATATATTCTTATTCTCATTGTTTGAAACCTGTCTTTGAAATTAGCACCTTTGTTATTTATATTGTACTTGTGAAAACAGTAAAATAAAGTTTGGACAGTTATGCAAATGCACCTATGTGTAACTTCCCCCCATCCCCAAGCTGTTTCAGAAGATACCATAAACCATTGTTACATTATGCAAACTTCTAAGCTCAAACATGACTTTGTTTTTAAAAAGTTCATTAATGTCTAGGATTATAAAACACTTTTTATGTCTAAATTGGACCCAAAACATTGAACAGTTTGGGGTAGTAAGCTAAATTTCATCTTGTAGAGATTTTGCTAAACAGACTAAGACCCATGATTTAGGGTCAAATTAGAATGTTTAGCATGATTTGAGGTACCAGGTAGTGTAAGTAGGTTCATCACACTCTAAGGCTGTTTTTTCTTCAGCTAGATCCCAGTTGATAGACCAGATACTTGAGGGCAAACTGTTTGCTCCTCCTCTTGAAAATGATTAGGCACTTTAGGACAGTAAAGCTGTATTTTCTGGAAGGAAGACTGTATCTTCTGGAATAGTTTTCTAGAAAACTAGTCATATACAATAAAAGTATCAAAAATACTGGGCTCTAGATGGTCTAACTTAGATGTCTGAATTTGTGTTGTTTTCTCTACAGATTTTGGCAAGACTTGAGCAATGTGGCTGACTGTAACTTTATTAATTTAAAAGGAAGGAAGGAAGCTATTGGTTTCATCTGTGAAATAACTATTTTGATTGAAATGTAAAATAAGCTATTCAGCAAAGAACATATTAAAACATCAAGTAATTTGTAACATCTTAAATGGAATACTTTTTATGAGCTCAAGTGAAGAACTACTACATATAAAATACAATACTTATAAATCAGCTATTGCTGCTACAGTAGAATTCTTCAAAATTTCCCATCATAAATTCATTTTTTGGTCAAAAAATTGCCACTCAGACACTAACTCACCCCTTACCTTTTCCCCCAGTTATTGAATATTAATCTAGCTTTTCCCCCCATGCATGTTACATAGATGGACAAATGCTTTCATAATGATTTTTAAATAAGTACCTTCCAGTTTGCTTTGTTTCCTACTAATGCAACTTAGTCTATATTAGTACAGACAGAGTTACCAATTCTTTTTAAATTCTGTAATGAATGTAAGTTTCTCTGAAAGAGACACACAGAAACAGCACTGCTGGGTCATGCATTGTATATACTTAGGTACTGCCAAAATGCTCCCTACGGCAGTGTACCAGTTTATCCCTGACAGAACCCATTTCTCATGTACTTGCTACTACAGCATCTGCAAGTTAGAAAACGCTTTTTAAAAAAATGCAGTAGGGTTTGTCTTTGAAGCCTAAATGAGGTAGATTATTTATTTAACCTTTTCTAGGATACCTCAACATCTACAGCTGTGTAAAGTACAGATCCTAATATGGGTAAATAATACCTACTAAATATGCATTATTTTTAGCTTGTTTTAGAAGCAGATACCTATCAATTTCAGAAGAATCTGCAAACAGCAACCAAAAGGCAAAATAAAAGTAAATGAACACAGCAGTATTAGGCGGTTTTTAATATTGTTTATTAGCACAGTAACAAATGCAGACTTAAGTAGTCCACAACATATAACCAATCCACTGAGCAACTCCTATTCCACGCCTTACAGTTAACAGCTTAAGGTATTTCACTACAGGTTTTCACAAGTCCTGATTTAAACCTTTTTTAAACAAAGTAGATTGGCATATAAAATAAAACATATTACTCATCTCCTATATGGTGTTTTACAGCCATGTGTCCATTTTATATATATGAGATGACAGTCTCTAAAAACTCTGTTAAATATCAATGTTCCCTTCCAAGAAGGGAAAACAAATTCCAATTTTGTTTTAAACAAAAAGTATGTAGTCTTAGAGGGACTTTACATAAATGGCCATATGTGTAACCTGTACAAAATTAAGCTGTTTTAAATTTACAGACTACAAGCAACTGAACCCAAATGTCTAAATGTACATTCTTTTCAGTACTACATTTCAGCTAATATTGCAGAACTAATGACAATTTTAAAAGTTGCTATTACCAATTCTGTCTACTGTAGCAAGATACCTTAAGTTACAACAAAATCTTAGGAAATAAGACTGAATAATATCTGTTATAGAAATACCCTACTCTTTACCAACTCCCACCCTCCCTGACCCCTTCAGAATCATAAGCAGCTCTCTTCTGTGACAAATAATGTAAGAACTGTGAAAACCCAGTTTATGTAGCGTATCTCTTGGTCCACTGTCTGGCCATTCTGTCATGTTCTGCTCTGTTGGTCATATACTGAGTGGCAATACTTCCCACCAAGGGGTCGGCTGGAAGAAAATAATGTAGATTACTTTGGAGAAAGGAAAAGAACATTTTAAACTTTAGCAAATACATTAGTGACAGCTTGGGTAGACATGTACAACCAAGTATGTGTGATCAAACCCATCTTCGAAACACCACTCCACCATGCTGGATATTTTCCATCAAAATTTAAAATCGTAACGTGGGAGGAAGAGGGAACGCTCAGGCTTTAGTGTACTGGTCTGTCTCTATCTTAGTTCATTCCATTTTTCTCCCAATAAACAACACCCGATTGGAGTTTCTTTACTCTTATGTGTTAGGCTGAGTTCAATAGAGACTGGAACGGTCAAGGCTCCAGACTACAATGAGCATCCAACTGTGTTCATGTGACCCTTAGCTCAATGTCACCAGTTATGGCATTGTGAATACTGTGAAGTCTTCGGGGCTGCTGCAATGCAACACTATTTACCTTTACACTGGTTAAAGAGCCAGGTTGCCAGGCAAAACCTGGACCTCCAATTAAGTATCGACAAACACACACACACACACACATATATATATATATATATTTTTTGAGACAGGGTCTCGCTTTGCCACCCAGGCTGGAGTTCCGTGCAGCGACATGCTCATGGCTCACTGCAGCCTTGGCCTTCTGGGTTCAAACAATCCTGCCACCTCAGCCACCCTAGTAGCTGGGACTACAGAAAAATATTTTTTAAATGAAATGAAGTCCCAAAAAAGTCACAATTCAATAGTCACTAAGTATTTAACAAATACCATTTTCAAAATTGAGTGCCATCTCAGTGACCAGCTATGGGGCGCATGCCCACTGAACCCCACAGGCAAGGTGAGGCTTGCCAGGCAGATGACTTGACATTTAGAAGTGTATGATTTGTTTTATAAGAACTATATGGGAAATTAAGCAACAGAAAAAAAAAAAAAAAAGGATGAGGAAGAATAACTGAAACTGTAAAAGCCCAAGGCAAACTTAAGTCTTCAGTTTAAAATACTCTGTTGCTAGAATATACTGATTAATGAAGTTGTATGTCTCAACTAGTAGACTGAACTTCTCGATTAAAACTTTTGAAAAGCAGATTAGTTTTATATTCATAAAGTTTTGCAGAAAATTAGTTTTGCCCTTTGAAAGCTTTTGGAAACAAGTACTATGCAGGTGAGGAAGAATAAAACAAGGTAAAGAATTATTAACCTTACCAGGATTACAGTCTGTAAGAAGTGAGCAGATAGAAAGGAGGACTTTAGAAATGGTTAGTGCTGGACTCCAATTATCTTTCAATATGTCCAAGCAAATAACACCTTGACTGTTAATATTACAATGATAGATTCTTGTCCGAAATGTAACCTAAGGAAAACAAGGAAGTGTCAAACAATAGTTAAACAGCAAACAAACTTTTTACTAAATACTCAACCGAATGACCCTAATTAGAAAGGAAAAAAAAAAAAAAAAAAACTCCCAGATAGGTAGTTTTTAAAAAGGTGAATAAAAGCAGCTTTAATTAAAGCTGTCAAGAAGATAGACTTGTTTAATAAATTTGATTAGAACGTGTTCACTGACCATCTCAGGGACTGTGTCAATTTCATTTAAAATGTTATGTCCACTGATGGTAAGTTCAGTACTTCCTAATTTTATCTTTAGCAATTTTAAATCTTTTAAATATTAACATTTCCAAGTCTGAATAGCTAATTGTTTGCTGACCTCTTGTGCTAGCTGGTAGTACTACACTGCCTCAAAGTAAGCTTTAAAATACTGAGAATCATAAATATCTCTTAAAAACTGAAGTGCAACATAATAGGTACCTAAAGATAATTAAACAACATACTTAGCAGACAATGACTACACCCAAAAAGCTGAACAAAATTTGAAGAGAAGTCTACTTCTGCTTTTTTCTGACCTTCACATCAGGTCCCATAGACATCCTGTCTACCTAAATCACAGAATTTACTATCTATCTAGAGTGTCCATGGATGCAGAGCCAGTAATGGGCAAGGACCACAGCAGAACACAACACAAGCCACGTGAGCAGGTGTTATTTGGGTCTCTTAATTTTTATTTGTGAAATATACCAAAACACAAAGTAAAAATTACCTGTAATTTTACCAGTTTTTTAAAAAAGTGACTTTCGATTACTTCTTGGTGCTGCAATTGTACTTTTATCTGGCAGTCTACCTAATCCCCAAAGACTGCGTTTTATTTCTGACTGAATGAGAATCATAGATTGAGTACAAGAGATGGGTGACTCGGGCAATCCCCACCTGTCCTAGAAAGAAAACTGAGGCCTGGAGGTAAGGAATTGAACAAGACCAAAACATGGCAGGGAGCAGAATAGAGTCCAAACTTTGGTAAGAAATTCTGATTCTCTAGTTGTTTATGATTCTCTAGTTGTTTGACCCCCTGACCTGTCCTTTTTTTGGGGTGTCGCTTTGTTGCCCAGACTGGACTCAAACTCTTGAGCTCAAACAGTCCTCCCAAGTAGCCAGACTACAGGTGCACACCACTGCACCTGGCTTGACACCATTTTTAACTGTTTAAAACCCTTCTCTATGGGGTGGAAAACGGATTAGTTCTAGGTTGATGACAATATTACTATAAATAGCACAATTTTAGGCACCATCAAAACAAAGCACTTACTCCTAGAATGGTCTCTGCCAGATAAAGCAAAATCAACCTAAAGAAGTGTTTTGTATATGTAAAAATACTCAGCTCTATTAGGACATAAGATAAATCTAGGTTTTGTGATTAAAATTAAATTTAGAAAACCTCAACAGTTGCTCTCTTGTGGGAATTAGTAAATTTGAGCATACAGGGAGATTTCTTACCTTTGGAGGCTTGAAGGGATACTCTGGTGTAAAAGTGATATCGAGAAAGAATACGCCACCCTCATACACGGATCCTGGAGGCCCTAGAATGGTTGATCTCCATTCATAGATGTTATCACCTTTGGGACCAGCACTGTGAATAATACATCAACAAATAAGCAGATGGTGGCACTATCCCAGTTTTTACAGTGTACTAATAAAGATGGAAAGATTACCTCTCTCCTCTCTTTTGTTTACTGTGTGGATTCTCTTTACAAAACAAGTACAGAAATGGATGCAGAACTGCCACAAACCCATAGCCATTGGTCAAGTAAGTAAAAGTGGATGATAAAAGAATGTTAAAACCATTCTAAAGCCTACCTAGCTACGAAGAAGCAGGAAACTTGCCTCAATTCTCAAACCTCTCCTTGACACATAGGTAAGTGTAAACAATACTTAAATGAGAAACACATCTCAGCACCTAGAAGCTAAATTAGTGACAAATGACAGCAATTTCTGCTCAGAGCTACATCATTTATGACCATTTTAAGCACAGAAGTTTCATTTTCTGACCCACTAACTGGTTCTTCCTTGCTCTTGTATCTCCATAATCTCACCTGAAAAAGAATCTAATAGATGGCCATACTTTTTACATTATAAACCGTGTTAGGTGGGAGAGGGAGGAGAATGGTAAGTATCCAGTTACAGGTTATTCAATTTTCATTTCAATTTGTATTCTATAATTGGGTTCTCTAAATATTAATACTTAAAGACATTCCTCCAACCCTGTTAGCTGTTATTATAAATCACTGTTACATGGGTACACCATAATTTGGCCACCATTCTAAAGCACTGTGTTGGCTTCTGGAGTGCCACCACGCCCAGCAGAACTACTCTTTTAAATAAATATATGATGTGAATTGGATTTATTCACTCACTCACTGAATGCCCATGTACTAGGCAGAGGGTTAAATGTCAGGAGTTTTGATACTGAACAAGACAAACTCCTTCAAGATGCCCTCTGCTAACTGATTACAAAGTCTGATGCCTTCATTTAAGAGAAAGAAGAGATGAAGAGAGAGGGAATAAAAAGCCTACCCATGGGCCTGTACTTGCCCCAAACCCATCACACGTTTTTCTCTTGGTCTGAAGTTTGGTGTGAGAGATGCAACAGGTTAGGGGAATGAGCTATTACAAAGGAAAAGCAGAGGAGAATACAAGCTGAGGAAGAAAACATGACAAGGCAAAAAAGGTGGGAGAAAGTATGGGCAACCGAATAGCAGGTAATGGGAAGAACAGGGCCCAGACTGGCCAAGAGGCAGAAAGAGCTCAGACACTGGCTACCTCACAGGAATGTTTTCAGAATTAAGTGAGATAAAGAAGGAAACTATAGAGCAACACACCCACGGGTATTCTCTCATTAAACAGCAGTGATCACCATTATTAATCCTTTAGTATCTCTTTGTGATGGGTATTACCAAAAACTAAAACTTGCTTTACTTTTTATTTTTGAAACCGTCTTGATCCACTACCCAGGCTGGAATGCAGTGAGTGGCATGATCTCGGGTCACTGTAGCCTTGACTTCTAGGCTCCAGTGATCCTCCCACCTTAGCCACCTGAGTAGCTGGGACTACAGGCATGCACCACCACGGCTGGCTAATGTTTTCTGTTTCATTTGTATACACTGAGGTCTCACTATGTTGCCCAGGCTGGTCTTGAACTCCTAAGCTCAAGCAATCCTCCTACCTCAGCCTCCCAGAGTGCTGGGATTATAAGTGTAAGCCACCAAAAAATTTGTTTTAGATTAGATACAGAGAGAGATTTTTTTTTTTTTTAAAGGCAGAGTTTCGCTCTTGTTGCCCAGGCTAGAGTGCAATGGCACGATCTCGGCTCACTGCAACCTCCGCCTCCCGGGTTCAAGCGATTCTCCTGCCTCAGCCTCCTGAGTAACTGGGCTTACAGGCATGCGCCATTATGCCTGGCTAATTTTGTGTTTTGGTAGACACAGGGTTTCACCATGTTTGTCAGGCCGGTCTTGAACTCCCTATCTCAGGTGATCCACCCGCCTCGGTCTCCCAAAGTGTTGGGATTACAGGCATGAGCCACCGCGCCCGGCCAGAGATTTTTTAACATTGTCTACACCATGAAGTCATACTTTGTGTTTAAAAAAGATGACTTCATACTTTTACATGATATCTGATGGCAATTTTCCCAAGGTGGAATGTAGGGAGAGCTCTTACTCAGCCCTCTCCCTCTAGACACAAGCAGTAACTTCTCCAGTGAAATGATATTACCGTTACTGCTTCATTTCCTGAGGTGAGAACCGGTTCTTGGTCATCGTAAGTTTGCCTACCTGCGTACATGTTTGCATCCCCTCAAAACTTTTATGTTGAAATCCTAACCCTCAATGTGATGGTATTAGGAGGTGGAGTCTTTGAAGGTATTGGGTTAGGGGGTAGAAATCCTCATGAAAGGATTAGTGTCCTTAAAGAGAACCTCAAAAGTTCTCTTTTCTCTACCATATGAGGATACAGCAAGAAGACAGTTGTCTGGAAACCAAGAAATGCATCCTCACCAGACCTGAAGCTGCCAGTACCTTGATCTCATATTTCTAGCCTCCAGAACTGTGAGACATAAACTTCTGTTGTTTATAAGCCATCCAATTTATGGTACTTTGTTATAGCAAACTGAAGGAAGAAAGTCTAGGGACGCTGGCTGATACAGCTATGACGCCTGGAGTGCAGTTAATGAAAAGTGGCCTATGTATGAAAATAACACTAATATAGGGGTTGCAAATAAAGAGGAATGCTCTTTTATCTGGTTTATGGTAAACACTTAAAGGCAAAAGGCTACTCTAAAATCTTTTTACAGATGAGGAACCAAGGCCAAGAGTTCATTCAGAGGAGCCAGGCTCTCTAAAATCCAGTACTAACAGTATTCCAAGCTGCCTCCTAAAAAGACACTAGAGCTCAGGAGTCACACTGTTCATGTTCAACTTGGTAGTGCTAAGAAACCAACCTAGAAAAAAATGAAAGTGAGGGCAGTCTAACCCTAGAGGTGACATGCTGGCATGGGCCCAATGCTGCTGGTCCTTTAGTGTACAAAAAAGATAAAGGTTTATCAATATGTCACTACATGCAGATGTATGGATTGTAATGAAACTTGGTGGTTCCCAAATTTCACTGTGCATCAAAATAACCGATGGAACTTTCAAGGTTTCTAGACCCCACCCCAGGCCCAGTGAGTCTAGAGTATCTAGAGGGGGACCGAAGAATCTATGTATTTCAGTGCCCCACCCACAACCATGGCCTCGAAGCAGGGAGTCTGCATTTGGGAGCCGCTGCTACAGGTTACTAGTGGACAACCAGTCAGGAGCATAAGCTGTAACATTTCACAGTCTGTCACCTGTGATAGCTTATCACCTGTGATATGACCAGAAATCCAATTAAGATTGTATCTCTGTAATCTGCTTGCAGTTTAGGTGTTAATTTTTTTTTGAAAGTTCAGAAAAAAGTAGAGAAAACAGAGAAAAGGAATCAAGTACACAACAATTACATAACGACAAAAAACATACTACACTTGTGTTAAACTTCAAAACTGGAGAATAAAGGTGCAATATGAAAAATAATTAAATGCGAAGTGAAATAATACCAAACGTAATTGACCCTGAAGAACATTCAATAGTGAGGGATCCCTAACCTGTGGGCCCTCAGGAATTACTGTGAATGGTCTGAGAATCCACCGGAAAAGACCAAGCATTGTCACTGAATATCAAACTTTCTTTTTTTGAGATGGAGTCTTGCTGTGTCATCCAGGTTGGAGTATAGTGGTGCGATCTCGGCTCACTGCAACCTCCGCCTCGCGGGTTCAAGCGATTCTCCTGCCTCAGTCTCCCAAGCAGCTGGGACTACAGGCGTGTGCCACCATGCCCAGTTAATTTCTGTATTTTTAGTAGAGCTGGGGTTTCACCATATTGGCTAGACTGGTCTCAAACTCCTGACCCTGTGATCCCTCCCGCCCCAGTCTCCCAAAGTGCTGGGATTACAGGTGTGAGCCACCATGCTCGGCCCTGAATATCAAGCTTTAGATAGTCACTTAAAGCTGCTACTGTATGAATTCAGGTAGCTTTTTGTCATGTGTACTTCTTAATCAGAGAATAAAACAGAAAAATTCTGATATAGGGGCCTACAATTTTATTTTTTTCCTAAGTTCTCACTGGGAAAGTTAGGATCTGCTGGCCTACAAAGTGGGCAGGCAGTCCCATCCCCAGGGGTGGAGGACAATGTTAACAACTCTCAGAAGGCCAGTGCCAGGAGAACAGGGAATAAGAGAAGCTTTACTTGAGGCTGTTCAAGTATCCCACCTATTTCTTGATAAAATGACTGACCAGGTTTGCCCTCAGGTCACCTAAGTACACCCTTTACTAATCTCCTGTTTCCTCCAGAAGACACTTTTGGTTCCACAACAAGAAATACAAGTTTAATTTTAAACACTGGTTCAAGCATACCTTAGAATGGTATGTAATTTAAATTATTAATCCAAATGATTAGAGAGTAGGGAAAATCCTGAATTGGGAAAAGAGGGGTTGAAATTAAGATATTAAAGAAAGATGGGAGCAGAAAAGTACATTTCCTAATTTTGCATGAAGTCTACCCCGTCTGTCTTCACCTGGGCACTTATTTTAATTGAGATTCTCTAAACTGGGTCATCTCCGTTTTGTGTAGTAAGATTTTTTAAAACCAGCCAACCAAAGTATCACTGGGGTTATAGAAATAAGTATAAGACTTTGCCTCCTTTAAAAAACCCACTTATCCCTGTTTGAAGACATTGAAATTTAACTGTGATCAGAACCTTTGCATGAGAGGATGTAACTGAGAAAGTGAAGAGACTATGCCTATACTTTTCACACGTTCCTACACAGAGGTTTAAAGTTTATTTGTAACTAAAACACTTTTCAAAATGTAAGTAGAATACATACAAGGCAAAAGAAAAAAGATAACAGTTTTTTTTCTAATCAAAATAAATATTACTCTGATACAGATTTTAAGAAAAATGAGTCATTTCTACTTTAACACCGTATTTTCTTTTTTCTATAAAGGCTTCTGACTTCATACAGGTATGTAAACATTAGGAGCAGGGATGGCCATGAGCCACAACACTTCTGTCATACAGGAAGCTGTGTCTGTTAATTGATAGGAAACTCTCCATTGAATAAACACAATTAACAAGGACTCACTTCTGACAGCTTTTCCTACAATCCTGGAGACATTTTCTCTCTAATGACCCCTGGACAAGGTGGCTACATATCTTATGCCTCAATATTATATTGATAAGTATACAAAGTAAAAAACTATCAACTGGTAGTAACTTTTGCTTTACACATATACAGTCTTAAACAGCATTTGCACAGTATAAAATGTACTACAAATCATTGGAGGTATTAACCAACTGTCAAAGCCTGTCATTAGCACCGTCTTACTAGAATCTGTTGCGTTCCCTCGATTGACTTAAAATCTTCCAGGATAACTCCACGAAGTAACATTTATGTTTCCTTTATGTTTTAAAATCATGTTTTTGTGAGTCTTTCCCCATTCCCATTCTCAGTACAGACTTAACTACAGACTACTCTGCTGTTCTTCCATTTCAATGGTCAGAAACCAAATCTGCATTTCAATTGTCAAATGACATTACTGATTTCTTTTAAAGAACATCCTGAAGCAAAGTGAACTTTAGAATATTTTTTGAGTCACAGTCTCACTGTGTCACCCAGGCTGGAGCAGTGTGTGTGATCTCGGCTCACAGTAGCCTTGACTTCCTGGGCTCAAGTGATCCTCCCACCTCACCTCCCTGGTAGCTGGGACTAAAGGCACATGCCACCATGCCCAGCTAATTTTTTAAAAAATTTATTTATTATTATTATTTTTAAGACGGAGTTTCACTCATGTCACCCAGGCTGAAGTGCAGTGGTGCCATCTTGGCTCACTGCAACCTCTGCCTCCCAGGTTCAAGCAATTCTCCTGCCTCAGCCTCCTGAGAGCTGGGATTACAGGCATCCGCCACCACGCCCAGCTAATTTTTGTATTTTTAGTAGAGATGGGGTTTCACCATGTTGGCCAGGCTGGTCTCGAAATCCTGACCTCAGATGATCGCCCGCCTCAGCCTCCCAAAGTGCTGGGATTACAGGTGTGAGCCACCACGCCCAGCCTCATTTTTAAATTTTTTGTAGTGACAGGCTCTCACCAGGTTGCACAGGCTCTTCTCAAATTCTTGGGCTCAAGTGATCCTCCCACCTGGGCCTCCCAAAGTGCTGAGATTCACAGGCGTGAGCCACTGTGCCTGGCCAGAATCAATTTTTTAAAGGTATCTTTCTATCAAATGAATTTTTACATTTTTTATTGGGAGAGAGGACCCTTGCCTACAAACACATAAACCATAATTCAGATATATATTCTAGGCATAATTTCAGAAGACTTAGTTATCTGCTGTCATACCCTAGAAAAAAGTGAGAGGATGAGAGGCTGGGAAGATAGGAAGATAAGCATGCTAGAAACAGAATTGCGGGCTGCTGGGCGAGCACTGTTAAGAGCAGCCAGGCACACAGCGCCCACCTGGTGCCCTGTCCTCCGCCGCTGCCCAGGCCTCCCTGGTGCCCACGGACAGGTATCAGAACACCTCCCCAGATGCTAGGAGAGACGCTGAGTGAAGAGAAGGGAAGGATGGTTAGTCTTATAGCTGGATCACCTACGAAGAGAAGTTCTAAAGCAAGAAGAAAGCATTTCAATTTGGGACACTTATTTGCAGTGGGAAATTGGGAAAAGGACCATCAGACCAGACTTCTATCCTGTCCAGTCGGCCTTCATTTCAGTCCTTCCACACTGTTATTCCAGGTTTGTACTGTGCTAGAAAGACAAATGTCTTACACAGGCTGCAGTTGATGAATTTGTAAATACTGTACCTACCAAAAGATTTAACACTGAGAAAATCAAGGTAACCTTGGGAAATTCTAAAACAGTCCCTTTTCACTTCTGGGATGTAGGTGTCCAGGAGAAAGTAAGGCCACTGTGGGAGTTACATGCCAGATGCACAGATGGCATTGTATTTGTTGTGGACTCCGCAGATGTGGAAGGATGGAAGAAACTAAAACTTCATAAAATAAGATACAGAAAATCAAGCAGTCCCTGTACTTCCAGTTGCTAACACCAAGACTTCAGGAGCTCATTCTCTCAGGAATGGATTCATTGTTGGCAAGGAGTGAACTGAGCTCATCAAGTCCTTGGCGTTTGCAGCCTGCCCGTGCAATCACAGGACATGGACTAAAGCAGCAGTCCACAACTTTTTTGGCACCAGGGGCTGCTTTTGTGGAAGACAATTTTTCCACAGATGGGGGGTGGCGGCTGGGACAGTTTGGGATGATTCAAGTGCATTGCATTTATTGTGCACTCTATTTCTGTTGCTATTACACTGTGATATAGAGTGAAATAATTATACAACTCATCACATAATGTAGAATCAGTGGGGAGCCCCTGAGCTTGTTTTCCTGCAACTAGACGGTCCCATGTGGGGGTGATGGGAGACAGTGACAGACCATCAAGCATTAGATTCTCATAAGGAGCACCCAACCTAGATCCCTCACATGAGCAGTTCACAATGCGGTTTGCGCTCCTATGAGAATCTAATGCCGCTGCTGATCTGATCTGACAGGAGGCGGAGCTCAGGCTGTAATGTAAGCAATCGGCAGTGGCTGTAAATACAGATGGAGCTTCGATCAGCTGGCTGGCCTGCCCACCCACTGCTCATCTGTTATGCGCATGGTTCCTAATGGGCCAGGGACCAGTACGGGGTCTGTGGCCCAGGCGTTGGGGAACCCTGAACTAAAGAAAGGACTTGAGACAACTACATGATAATAATTAAAAGAAGAAAAACGTTGTGGCAACAGTAAAGAAATGGTGACTATCGCTACCTTTTAATCTGTGGGGGGTAGGTTTTCTCTGGTCTGATTTTGACAAATGTAGAGTGTCTACAGCCTGGTTTGCGTGTCTGCCCTTCTGGGTGCTACTGAAGCCTTGTTTTGTTGAATAATCAGATGCCCAACTCTGCTGCCTTGTGGAAGATGAGTAAATGCAGTGCTTCTTAAAGTGGTCTCTTCTACCTATTACACAAATCTTTTGCTACTGGCATTTGGGGAAGCCAAGCAAGGATAGGAAATTGACCAGAACACAGTTGTGACATTTGACTTGAAGTTAGTGATATAAAACTTTAAAGAGTAGGGGGGAAAAAAAGAGACATGTGGACAGCAGCAGGAAGTAAGAATGAAGAAACGGGCAGGGGCAGGGTAGCAACAGTGCCAGCATATTTCAAAAAAGGGCAGAGGCTTGGTATCAACTGAATTAGAGACTCAGTTCTACCTATTTAAAAATCTCAAGTAATTCCTGATATTATCTCATAGTACAATGACGAATGTTTCGTAAAAATGAAGAACTGGCACTTGGAGTAAGCTTTATCATCATCCTCAGAAAGCCAGATGTGGCACAGACTGCTTATTAGCTACTGCACACGCCTATTCTCCTTTTGTCTGTGGAAGCTTCATGATAAGCTTCTATGTCACTTAACATAAAGTACATCATCCATATCACAAACCCCCCCAAACACCCGTATTTCAACAGTAGCCTTAGAGCAGTGGTTCTCGACTGGAAGTAATTTTGCCTCCTACCCTACCCCCTGACATTTGGCAATGCTTGCAGTCATTCTGAATGTCACAAATGGGAGGAAGGGTGCTAATGGCATCTGGTGGGTAGAGGCTAGGGATGCTGCTGAACATCCTACAATGCACCAGACAGCCCCCACAAAGAATGATCTCAGACTAAAATGTCAATAGTGCCAAGGTTGAGAAACCCTGCCTTAGAGAAAATTTGCTCAAGGTTAAGCTAGTAAAGGGAAGAGCTTCAATCTGAATCCCAGTTGTTAGACTCCAATACCCAGTCTTATTTTATTTTTTCTGTGCTTGGTACGCCAAAAAAAGATCAATATACGTGGTTGTTGTTATTATTACTAAAAGTTAGATTTGCATATACCCTGAATGTTCTATAGACTGATACTCAAAGTGCTGCCTCTGGACAAGCAACATCGGCATCCATGCCCTGGGAGTTTGTTAGAAATGCAGACATCAGACTCTACCTCAGACCCAATCGATGTGCATGTTAACACATGATTCTTATGCACATTAAAGTTTGAGAAGCCAGATATACAGGATTATTAAGAGCAATGAATACCAACTTTTTTTTTTTTTTTCAGCTGTTGCCCAAGCTGGAGTGCAGTGGCTCAATCACAGCTGGCTCAAGTGATCCTTCCATCTCAGCCTCCTGAGTTGCTGGGACTACAGGTGTGCATCACCACACCTGGCTAATTTTTTATTTTTTTGTAGAGACAGGGTCTTGCTAGGTTACCCAGACTGGTCTTGAACTCCTGGGCTCAAGCAATACTTCTGCTTGGCCTCTGAAAGCACTGACATTACAGTAGTGAGCCATAGTTCTGATTTTCTAGATTTAAATTGCCATTGATATTATTTAGCTCCCTTCTCCCTTGTCTACAACTCTTTGCAGTAACAAATATGCATCAACCCTGGTAATGCCTAGCTTTATTAAGACAAGAAACAAAACCAAAACAAAAAACCCAAAACTGAATTTACAAAATGCTTATATGAAAAAAAAACCGCAGGCCGGGCGCGGTGGCTCAAGCCTGTAATCCCAGCACTTTGGGAGGCCGAGACGGGCGGATCACGAGGTCAGGAGATCGAGACCATCCTGGCTAACACGGTGAAACCCCGTCTCTACTAAAAAAACTACAAAAAACTAGCGGGGCGACGTGGCGGCGCCTGTAGTCCCAGCTACTCGGGAAGGCGGAGACAGGAGAATGGCGTGAACCCGGGAGGCGGAGCTTGCAGTGAGCTGAGATCCGGCCACAGCACTCCAGCCTGGGTGACAGAGCGAGACTCCGTCTCAAAAAAAAAAAAAGAAAAAAGAAAAAAAGAAAAAAAAACCAATTGTGTCTATATTCCCTATGACAAACACACTACTAAAAATTCATTCCTGATTTAATCTTCTATTGCTAAGAAATTCATACAGAAGAAGATAAGCTATGAAGGTAGCAATCTATCAGAGATACCGGGTGAAAGCTGCCTTCTCCATGAGATCTACTTGGTACAATCTTACCCTCAACATCCCTTCATAAAACAGTAACCATTTGTAACCTAGAAGTGAGTGGCAGAAAGAACTTGAAAAATGAGAAAACCTTACTAAGGGTAACAGGGTAGTGACACAATTTTGTAAGTGCTATTAAAAAGCAGGATGACCACTGCCACAGTCCCAACAACAAAGTTAGAAGGCCTCCTCACATGAGGTGAGGGGAGGAGGAAAGGAAGAGGTTATGGTACTGTGAGGAGTGTACCATTCAGGTAACTAGCCCTTGGAAAGAACTTGCAGACCTAGAGCCAACCTAAAGGGCTCCCCAGAAAAACTAGTACCCACACACAAGAATCCATATATTTGGCTGGGCACAGTGGCTCACGCCTGTAATCCCAGCACTTTGGGAGGCCAAGGCGGGCAGATCACGAGGTCAAGAGATCGAGACCATCCTGGCCAACATAGTGAAACCCCATCTCTACTAAAATACAAAATTAGCTGGGTGTGGTGGTGAGCACCTGTAGTCCCAGCTACTCGGAAGGCTGAGGCAGGAGAACCCCCTCAACCCAGGAGGCAGAGGTTGC
>NW_016811040.1:514242-549763 GCF_001698545.2 Rhinopithecus bieti | reverse complement strand
GGCGACAGAGTGAGACTCCATCTCCAAAAAAAAAAAAAAAAAAAAGAATTCACATTAGTGGTATCCACTATATCTAGGAAGTTATACTGGGGCACGGTGGGGCTAAATAGGGGGTGTATCTTCCTAACTATGAGAAGGAGACTATCCCAGGCACTTAAGATCTGAAACAGTGTGGCCATTTAATGGTCTAGTTCTAACAAAGCCCTCCAAAAATCTTATGACACCAACACGGAGGAAATGGTGCCTACTGTCTTCCTCCAGCATAAAGTAGGTAAACTTTCAAAGGAAGTTTTGATGTCACTTTCTGTGGCGCACAAGGATGATTTGTGGCCTATGGAAGCTATAGAGTTCATTTTTAAAATTTGTTCCAAACCAGGAAGAGAACAGATTTGTCTGGGTATTTACACAGAATGCTACAGTCATTTGGATACAATCTTTTGTACATCAGAATTTAAGTCTCTAGAGAGTAGTAATTTCCCACGCACTACAGGGCTTGGCACACTGACAGTTGCCAATATTTAATTAGATGATCAAATATGTACTACTGTTTGGGATTACACAACAGTGTTTCCAAATGAGGTAAAATAAGTAAAACATCACAAAAGCTCAATCTTGCCCAGTCATTCAGTCATAGGTTTTACTGTGTATGTTGCTGCTCTAGTGACAGTCTAGCACGTCTAGAAATTTACATTCCAATATTGAAAAAAAATTAGATGCACATAGAGTAAGGACACTAGTTTTAAAAGAAAACTACTTCCAAGTAACCTGTAAGTAAAGGGTTAAGATACTCCGGTAGGGATGACAAAAGAAGAGTAGACCTAAAAAAATGTGGACATTAAGGGGTCAGTCTTAACTAGGGATGGCTGAATGAGGAGTTACTAGTACAGTGAGCCAAGGAACCGCACTTTCCCTTCTGGCCTGTCAGGATAGTAGTGGGGGTAGGTAGCAAGCAAGTAAAATGACAAAACAAGTTCAATGCCAAGCACCTGAAAGCAGCAGGGGCTGGGGGTACAGCAGTGACTATAATTAAAGTAAGATCAGTATCCCTTGTGTCATGAAAGACATTTTCCTCTGTAGATTAAACATGTAGGTAAGTCAGGATGAAGGTGGAGCCGACAATAGGTCTTTTCTGCAGGAATTACACAAACCTGACTTGGAACAATTCTAATCTGCCCTTTCCCCCAAGAAGTTAGAAAAAATGAGTCAGGACAGAATCCAATGCTGTGTGTGTGTGGTGACTACTCCTCTACTCCCACTAAAGAATCCAGAGCTTGGGTATCTGGTATCTGCCTGATGGTCGAGTCCAGATTCTTCAGTTGCAATGCTTATGCTACCATATATAAAACTGCTATTTAAATGAGTAAATACCAACGGGTTGTTAGTCCTGGTTCTTTGGTTCACAGGGCACGACCGACTCTTCTATTGGGATGATTAACTATACTGTGGGTAAGTGAGTCAGCTGGGGGAAAAGCAGGGCATCTTGTTCAGACTTTTTGATGGGAGAACGTATTGTTAACTAAACCTCTACCCTCCACACATTTAAGTGCTGATCCCCAAAAGCAACAGTGTCACAAAGAAAGCTTTTTTTAAACGGATACCAAGATTCTCTTAAAGGAGCTTATCAGGTTTTACTCAATTCTAAGAAAAGATTCTGGCACACATATTTGATAATGAAATTAATTTTAGCTAAAGGTTTCCCATTTCACTCACACTCAGCCCCTATGCAGCTTCCACACTGCAACTGCTGCCAATATCAAACTCCAGGTAGGGCAGTCAGGGGGCTGCCAGGTCAGTGGGAAGCATGGGAAGTGACACAGGTATAATGTTCAAGAAACAGACTTCAATAACTTGCTACAAAGCAGAGTTGTGTGAACTGTCTTGCACAGTGATTTTCTGGTCACTGTGTGATGTGAATCTATGATTATTTTATTGTTTGGCAAAGTCTTTATCTGGTAATATTTTCAGTTTTTTATTGCCTACTTTTGCTTTCTAAAGTGTTCTAACTTGCATATTATATGGTTACCCTACTTATGAAGGAATCAGAACACCTCCCTGCACTGGTCAATCAGCCTGAAACTCTCTTGTCTCTTTGTTTTTGAGACAGAGTCTCGCTCTGTTGCCCAGGCTGGAGTGCAGTCGTGCCATCTCAGCTCACTGCAACCTCCACCTCCCAGGTTCAAGTGATTCTCCTGCCTCAGCCTCCTGAGAAGCTGGGATTACAGGCGCACGCCACCATGCCTGGCTAATTTTAGTATTTTAGTAGAGACGGGATGTCACCATGTTGGTCAGGCGGGTCTCGAACTCCTGACCTCATGATCTGCCCACCTCAGCCTCCCCACAGTGCTGGGATTACAGGCGTGAGCCACCGTGCCCAACTGCCTAATTCTGACAATTTTGCTGCTGCTTCAACCTCCACCTGCACCCTCCCAGGACTATAGGTCCAGCTCCCTGTATCTTCCCTCAGTACAGAGCTCATGTGAATTTGGAGGATAAAAATGCCTTCAGCTGAAGGTAGCATTTACACCATCAGGGAAAAATTAGGCAGTTCTCCCAAGACCCTTTCAAGGAAGCCCCATGAAGTCAAAACTATTTTCATAAATCTAAAACATGACTTACCGTTTTTACTCCCATTTTCTCACATTTGTACTGTGAGATTTTCCTGAATCTACACCAGGTGTGAGAGGGCCACAGACTGAATGCAGAAGCAGATATGAAAATCTACCTGTCTGCTAATAAGTCAGACATTAAAGTCACTTGCAAATATGTGAACTAGTACCACTCTTCTAGTTAATTTTTTTTTTTTTTTTTTTTTTTTTTTTTTTTTTTTTTTTTTTTTTTTATAGAGTCTCGCTCTGTTGCCCAGGCTGGAGTGCAGTGGTGTGATCTCGGCTCACTGCAACCTGCACCTCCCAGGTTCAAGTGATTCTCCTGCCTCAACCTCCTGAGTAGCTGGGATTACAGGCACCCGCCACTATGTCCAGCTAGTTTTTTGTATGGGGTGCACTGTTTAGCCAGTGATGGTCTCGATCTTCTCTGATCTCTGTGATCACCTGCCTTGGCCCCCAAAGTGCTGGGATTACTGTTCATTTGTGCCATCTGCTGCCCAGCCTAGTGCTTGTTTTAATTTTTGTAAATAATCATGTTTTCATTTACAGTATTTATTTATTTATTAATTATTTTTATTTTTAAAATCAATCATAGATGTTTTAAATAATTCTGTTTTAATTTTGAAAATCCTTAACTGTTAACCATATAATCAAAAGCTGCTGGGGTCTGAAATAAATTTTAGGCGTGTAATGGGGTCCTGAAACCAAAGAGTTTGAGAACCACCGGGCAGATTATTTTTAAATTATTTTGGTGCAACTGGCTAACCATTAAAATAAGTGCTTGATTCTTACTCCCAGATGTTAAAAAACAAAAGTTAAACTAATAATTTTAAATAGGAACTAAGAATTTTAAATAGTGAACAGTTTTATAGTTTTGGAAATGAGAGAAGCCACCTGAACTCCTGAGCTCACTGACAAAAACTACAGCAGAAGCTGTCAGTGCCTCACCAACACATCCCTTAGGATTCTGGTATGCTATGGTCAAGTTCTAGCTACCCCTATCTATCTGCGCCTCTGTGCTTAAAGCTGCTCTGCCCGTAGCAATAGGCAGGAGGACAGGTAAATTAACTCCCTGTGGCAGTTTTACAACACTGTCCACAGATTGTTTGAAACTGCTCAAAGAGGTAGAGTCCAATTCCCCTCCCTCTGAATATGGGCTGGTGATATTTAGGTCTAAAGTGATGTAAGTGTGACTTCACAACTGGCTCCAATGGTCCCTTCTGCCCCCTAACTCATCCTGCAGCTGTCTGTCTCTCCCTTTCTATGTGCCTTGGAAACTGTAAACATCACATAAGAAGCCTAGTACTGCAGAGACCATGTGGAGAGACCACATCAAGAATGAGAATTAGCCAAGAAGCCCAAGGTTGTTCCAGCCCTCAGCTATGTGAGCCTTCCCAGCCCAGGTAGAAGACTAGACATGTGAGTGAGAAAGCCTTCAGACGACTCCAGTCCTAGCCCCTGTAACTGCATTAGAAAGCTTCAGTAGGAACCAGCCCCAAACTCTGTATCTATGAAAGATTAATATAATAATAAACGGTAGTTGTTGTTTAGATTATTTTGTTATGTAGCAATAAATAACTGGAACACTCCCCCCAAGAGCAGACTTCAACGAATAACTGATAATTTGGGTGGGATCATTCTCAGGCAAGTGTTCTGCCCAATTTCCCAGTTTCCGCAGAGGCAATTTTCCCTGTGGGGGCTGGCTTAATAAGACACTTTTTTTTTTTTTTTTTTTTTTTGAGACAGGGTCTCACTATGTTGCCTGGGCAGGTCTCGAACTCCTGAGCTGAAGCGATCCCTGCCTGCCTCAGCCTCCCAAAGTGCTGGGATTATATGCATGAGCCACTGAGCCCAGATGAGACATCTTTTATTGACTATCTTTTCTTCCTTAGCTTCCCTTTGTTCTTTGTACCTGGAAATAAACTGCTTGTATTTGAACTCTCATCTCAAGAGTCACACAGGGGTGAGGGGGCAGGCGGGAGTGTGGGAATGACCAAAACCGAGACATCACTGAAGTTCAAACACACACACACAAAGGAAAAGACCAACAGATCTGACTACACAAAAATCAAAAATCCTTTCAAGAAAAAAAAAAAGATACCATAAAGTTTATAAAAAGGTGAGGGGGGGAGGCATTTTTAGTTCATGACTAAGGGTTAATATCTTGACTAATTTAAATAATAACAATGGATAAAGTACACAGGCAGTTCTCAAAAGTGGAAAATAAACACATGGCAAATAAACACATTCACAATCTTACTTAGACTCAAAGAAATACAAGTTAAACACTGGTACTGTTACCTATCAGAATGGCAAAAATTTCCAGTAAACACTTTGATATAGAAATTCTGCTTCTTGGAACTTACCCTAAGGAAATAACTGGACATGTGCATGTGACTGTAGTAGAAGGATATTTTGGAGACTCTTACTTATATATGATGAAAAAAATTTGGAATGAGCTAACTGACTGACAGGAGATAGGTTCACTGGAGTACAACCATATGATGGTATACTGTGCAGCTCGTAAATAAGATGAGGTATACATACTGAACAAGGAGAGAAATCCAGAAGGACTGAAAGCAAGTTCCACAACAGTACGCAAAACAAACATTTTTGTAAGATATAAATATACCCAAACTTAATAGTGGTTGCACTTGCAGGATGAGATGCAGGCGATTTTCTCCTTCAAACAGATTCCAATTATTGAGATTTAAAAAAAACAAACAAACTGTGTTTACTTCCCAGTTTCTATTCTGAAGGACAAAATAAAGGCAGAAGAGATGGAATCTAATCTGCCTATTAATATAGAAAGTAATAAGAGAAAGTAAAAGTGGCCGGGCGCGGTGACTCACAGCTGTAATCCCAGCACTTTGGGAGACTAAGGCAGGCGGATCACAAGGTCAGGAGACTGAGTCCAGCCTGGCCAATATGGTGAAACCCCGTCTCTAATAAAAATACAAAAATTAGCCGGGTGTGTTAGCGGGCGCCTGTAGTCCCAGCTACTCAGGAGGCTGAGGCAGGAGAATAGCTTGAACCCGGGAAGCGGGGGTTGCAGTGAGCGAGATGGTGTCACTGCACTCCAGCCTGGGCGACAGAGGGAGACTCCGTATCAAAAAAATAAATAAATAAAAATAAAAAATAAAAGTAACTATGGTCACCCTAGGGTAAGTAGCGTTTCTGACTAGAAGGCCAATGCTTTAAGGACTTGGAGAGATGGGGGGGATACTGAGTCTGGGCTATCAGTATTCTTATTCCAGCCATTGGAACCTGTGTTTCATTTAAGCCCAGTTTTCACAGTTATTTTTACAACAAAGTTGCTTAGGAACTGAGGGGAGATCTTTTGACTCACTCCTGCTTCATTCCAAACATGTTTTCAATAGTGACCCACTGATATGCCACATCTTTGGGTAAAAAAATACCTAGAACACTCATTCATAGGAAATATTTATGACTGCTGCCATTCCCATCTATAGCCCAGTGAAAATCATCAGGGACTACATACAAGGGGTTCGGGTCTCCTGTGGCTCTGTGGGTCACACTGAAGGACAGATTTTTGGCCCTATGATAAAAGCTTCCACTGACATTTTATTGGAAAATTTGGAAATACTCAGACTAACTGGACACTATCTCACTGTTGTGCCTTCTCTGCTCCCTCCTCTATTCAATTCAGGTGCTCTTTCCTACCCTCCTCCTTCTCCTATGCTCTCAGACATGGGACTGAGATACTAAGCCTCCAAGAGACTACAGTAAAACCTGCACCAGTATAAGTGAAAGGGCTCAAGTTTACTCCAACAGCAGGATGCAAATCGGCTTTCGAAATGTGACAGGGGGACCAGAGAGCCCACACAGGAGAAACTTCTACCAAAAGAGGGTGCTCTTTCTCCCTTCTTTAATGTAGAAATACTAACTGTTAGCTAAGATAACTATTTGTCAATTTATCTAAACAGTCAAAACACATGGAAGACTTGAAATGGGTGAATTTAATTGTGTGTAAATTACATCTCAACAAAGTTGATGATAATTTATCCAAATATAAGCAAAATAAAGTTTGAACTCAATTCTCCACAATTTATTACATACAGGTTTGTTCTGACCTACTATTTGTACATCTAAAATATCACTCCAAGAACCAACACAAATCAAAGACAGAAAAGTACCCTAACACTTGCAGAGAAATATATAATTTTCAAAGTTCCTTCGTAAACTTTGACTTCTTTTGATCTTTGCCCAGAATCTTTGAACAGAAAAGGTAACATTTCTCCATTTTAAAGATGAGGAAAATAAAATAAATAAAATATTAAAAGACAATAAGAAAATAATACAAAATAAATAAATATATTTAAAAAAAGAGGGAAAAAAAAAAAAAAGATGAGGAGAAGGATTCAGGATTAAGTGCTTTGTTTGTACAAAGTCAGAAAGCCTAGAAGTCAGTCCTGGCTAATGGCAATCCAGGTTTTCTTAAGGTGGTATTTTTTTTACTACACCCATGAAGCTTAAAATAAAGTTACATGTCTTTGGACCCAACACAAAAGTTGTTTGATCACATTTACTGGCCTGCTTCTCCCACCTTACTATTTCACTTCTCTTTCACATTTGGATGGAAGCTGCGATTAAATAAGAGCAAGAAAATCTTGTGATCTGCCAAAAGGTGTTATTAAAATTTCTTAATACCAAAAATTAAATCACTTTATTTGCAGAAATGAATTAGGTGCAAATAAACACATACCACACAGAGTACTTAGTGTGGAGGACAGGGATTTCGATAATAATGTGACAACTCCAAAAATGCAGAGAATCCCCCACCTTAATGAAAACCAAAGACATTCTGGGGAAACAAGCATCAGTTCAATTACAGTCCAAATGTTATGCCCCTAAGCTGCAAAGAGAACAAGAAAGATTCACAATTCTTTCTTTCCCCCCAGAGCTAAAAAAAGCAGGTATAGAACATGAGACCTACTTTCTCCAGCTCAGAAGTTAGGTTGGTCCCAGGCATAGTCCAGGAATTCAGATCCACTTCACTCTATTCCATTCTAGTTCACAGCGGCACTGGGAGGTCCAGCAGTCATTAGAATGACCTGCACTGAAATGTGAGGTCAACCCCTGCCTGAGGATACAATATCACCCACTGCTCAATGCTCTGTGAAGCTAAGGCCTCTGCAACTTCTTTGTTCCCTCCCTCTCCACTGCAGGATCCACAACTCAGAACTACCAGGAAATAACAGGGTCAGGAGGTGAGGAGAGCTATTTACTGCACTTGGGGGAATCACTGGCTTCTTTCTTGGCCCCAGCTGGCCTGGAGAGACAAGAGGAAGGCTGTTTATATTTGCATAGGGCTGAGAGACTGAATGAGTGAGGTTATGCCCTGCATGTCAAATACAGGGCTGGGCTTGGAGGGGAGGGTCTGGTTGCTTTCTCACTGCCAACTCTTTCACCCAAGCGAATCCTTGGTCCTGCTATCTACACACACCCTTCTAGCTGAGCAGTAGACAATAGCTTTCAAAAAGCTAGATGCTGCAGCAGCAGCTAAAGAGGCCCACAGATGGAGGGCTGATGTGGGACATTTCACAGCTATCTAAATGTAACAAGCCTAAAATGACTGGTAAGCAAATACTGGTGGCCACTAGTCAGGCACGAAACTGGCTTGTAAGTTAACAGATGGCAGAGTCATATGTTATCTTATGTTGGTATCAGTTGCTTTCTAAAATGATTCGAATAGTCATTTAATACCAAGGAGTGCAAAGCATTATCCCCAAACAGAGAAGAGTGCTGACTAACAAACATGTCCCATTCCAGCCAAGTGCAGTGGCTCACACCTGTAATCCCAGCACTTTGGAAGTCCAAGGCAGGCAGATTGCTTGAGCCCAGGAGTTAGGGACCAGCATGGGCAACACTGTGAAACCTCATCTCTAAAAAAAATACAAAACACAGCCGGGCATGGTGGCATGCACCTGTTATACCAGTTACTTGGGAGGCTAAGGCGGGAAGATCACCTGAGCCCAGGGAAGTTGAGGCTGCAGTGAGCCAAGACTGTACCACTGCACTCCGGCCTGGGTGAGTGACAAGAGTGAGACCTCATCTCAAAAAAAGGACTAAGTCTTAACTGACTGAAGAGTCTCCTGCTAGCCTTGAAGAAGCAAGCTCCTATGACATAAACTACCTAAGAAGAGGGCTAGAGAACTATGAGTGGCCTCTAGAAGTTGCCTGGGCCTCAGTCCTACAGCTGCAAGGAAATGAATTCTATCAACAACTGTGTGACCTTGTAAGAGCTACAGATGAGGACACAGGCCAGCTGACTCCTTGACTACAGCCAAGGGAGAGCCTGAACAGAGGGCTCAGCTAAGGTATGCCTGGATTCCTGATGCACAGTAACTGTAAGATACTGAATGTGTGTATTGTTTTGGGCTGCTAAATTTGCAGTAATTTGTTACAAAGAGAAATCCTGACAGTCTGAAGTTTACTTTCAGAAGAAGTTACAACAGAGGGTCTCTGCACCAGGGGTCATTAACATGGATGAGGGCAGAGGTGCTGTACTGAAAATGAGCTTATGCATGCAGGACAGTAAGACCCCAGTTTTCTTTCTCCACTTAGCTCCCAAAAAACACAGGCCAGCCTTCACCTTCCAGGCAATCTCTTCTGGGGAATATGAGCAACGCAGAGGAAAGACTTTCCTAACTAAGGAACAGATAACTGAGGAACATGGTTCTTATCTAACACAAAAATCAAAAATCAAAACAGACTAGAAGATAGCCAACTACAGAAAACAGAAATTATGGGAGAATTTCAAAATAAACTTATTAATACCCAGGGAGACAGAATGCATTGCACTTATGAAAAAAGAATAAAGCCAAAACAAAATAACATTCTGAGGAGAAAAAGTAGCTTTCGGAAATTAAAACCAAAAGCAAGCAAACAAACAAAAGATTTCAAAAACTCAATAAAAGATAAAAGTTGAAATCTTCCAAGAAAGTAGAAGAAAGACAGGCTGCAAATAGGAGATAAAAGATACAACAATTAGAGGATCATAGGAAGGTCAAAGATTTGAACAGTGAGAGTGATCCAGAAAAGGTAAACAGAGAAGAGGTCCAAAATATCTTAAAACTTACCAGGCCATGAGTTTCCACATTGAAAAAGCACAGTACACTGGAGGAAAACTGACCTATACAAGATGGCACATCAAGTTTCCAGGGAGAAAAAAAGAAGCAACGTGTAAGAAACCCCAAATCAGCTGGCTTTAGATTTCAAAAGCAATAGTGGGAGTGAGCTGGCACTGAAGCAACGTCTTCAAAATGATTTCCAATACAAATTCCACACCAGACAAACTATCAGTCAAGTGCTAGGGAAGAATAGGGATCTTTTCAGATACTTGAGGTCTCTAAAATTATCTCCCAAGAAACCTTTTTCAGGAAGTTACTGAGGGATGTACTCTGCAAAACAAGGGCATAAACAAGAAAAAGAAAGATAAAGGAAAAAAAAACTTCTATGTAGAATAGTGAAGAGAATTCCCCAAAAGACACTAACAAGAGAATCCGGTATGACAGCTATAAACAGAATTAGCAGGTAGCCTGTTAAAACCAGAACAGGTCAGATGGCTCTGGGGAGAGATTTCTTCAAAAAAGATAAAATTCAGGCTGGGTGCAGTGGTTCACGCCTGTAATCCCAGCACTTTGGGAGGCTAGGTGAGCGGATGACCTGAGGTTGGGAGTTTGAGACCAGCCTAGCCAACATGGAGAAACCCCATCTCTACTAAAAATACAAAATTAGCCAGGCGTGGTGGTGCATGCCTGCAATCTCAGCTACTCGGGAGGCTGAGGCAGGAGAATCGCTTGAACCCGGGAGGTGGAGGTTGCGGTGAGTTGAGATCGCGCCACTGCGCTCCAGCCTGGGCAACAAGAGCGAAACTCCCTCTCAAAAAAAAAGATAAAACGTATATAAAACTCAATGCATCTGAATGTCTTTTGAGGATATTTAGATAACTGTGAAGGCATTTGGGGTTGAATTTGTGACAAGTATATATATGAAGTGGGTAGGGAAGGGGGCAGAAGGTTGAGAAAGGGAGAGGAGAAAAGGTGAGAGAATAATTAACTTGGGGAGGGGAGTAGTCAAGCAGGGAAGGAAAAATAACCAGTCTGCTACATGTGAATAATGCTCACGTAATATAAACAGTGAACATTTTATCAACATTGATCCAAGCAAACCAGGATAAAGGAAGAGTGTGACTGGGGAGGAAAGAACTAAGTTGTCGTCATCCATTGTCATGAATCAATAGCTATTGGTAAAAATTGAAATATAAAGTAATAAGTATATACCTAAAAACAGGATATAAACAACAAAGTAATTGGCTCAACGAGGTACATGTAGTTGCCACTAGAGAGCAAAATGCTGGGAACAGTTTTTTTTTAACAAAGAAATATTAAAGTCTTTAAACTATGTTAGTGTATAATTTCAATAAAAATGAAAACTATTGTGAGGTCAAGGTGGGAGGATCGCTTGAGGTCACAAGTTCAAGACCATCCTAGGCAACATAGGGAGATGCTGTCTCTACAAAAAATTAAAAAATTAGCTGAGTGTGATGGTGCATGCCTATAGCCCCAGCTACTTGGAAGGCTGAGGTGGGAGAAATGCCTAAGCCCAGGAGTTTGAGGCTGCAGTAAGCTGTGATGGCACCACTCCGTGCCAGCCTGGGTGACAGAGCAAGACTCTGTCTCAAAAAATAAATGATAAGTAAATAAGAAAGATAAGACGGAAAGGAAAAAGATAATATCTTGCAACCTATAACCATGTGACACAACTCTTTACCAATTCAAGTTCCTCTGCCATGCACAATGGTGGTATATTTTTCCAAATGATCATCTACTTGGTTCCCAGAAATCAAGCATAACATATTAGCTTAATATTATAGGTTCACCACATATAGTTCAGGGATAACTATATGCCAGGGACACATAGTTCACTGTACACTGTACCATATATAGTACAATACAAACTAAAAAATATGTTTCAAAGGAACAGACAGAACACAGAAATGTATTCTACAGAAAACTGAGAAGGTTTCATAGTGTAATGGTATCTGAGTTATGCTTACAGAGCTTAACAGGTATTTTTCAGGGGAAAGGGTGACCAAACCGAAGATCTTTTGGTACAGAGATGTGTTTCTCCTGCAGAAATGAAGGTGAAGATGGAACCTGAAAGACTAAATGAGACCAGATCAGACAGGACCTTACATGCCTACTAAGCGAACTTAGATTTTAATAGCTTTGCACTGTCTATAGGAGTGAAATGGGAAAAGTTCCCTTGTCCCCCTTGCAGGGTGTGCGATGGGGGTGTGGCTCACTTCTTCAGTGCCCTGCTGCTCAAACCTCTAGGGAGCAGACAGACACGCAGGCTGTGAGGCTCCGACCCCACGGCAGTGTCTAGGGGTGAATGTTGACAGCTGAAGCCCAATGGGTATGCGTTTCAGGATGTTCTTTTAGTTTAGCCGTCCATAGGCGGCTTCTGTTGTCCAGCACAGTTAGAACTCTGCCTTATCGCAAGGACAGAGGGCTTTCCACGTCCTGGGGTTCTCACCTTGGCATACCGGAAGAATAGGATCACATGTGGGCTTGGAGAATGAGTGCAAGGTTTTGTTGAGTGGAAGTAACTCTCAGCAGATGGGGTAGCTGGAAGGGAAATGGTTTTCCCCTGGAGTCTGGCCGCTTGGTGGCCCAACTCTTCTCCAACTGCCCCAGCCAAACTCTGTGTCATTCTGCTGGTCGCTGGCCTGCTGGCGTCTCCCAGTGTGCTCCCACACCAGTGCATTCCTCTTGACGTCCAGCCAGCTGTGTGTTCCTTCGCCGATGTGTTTCTCTCGGCGTCCAGCTTGTGTGTCTGTCTGGTAGGGTCTTGGGGTTTTCATAGGCACAGAATGGGGGCCAGGGTGGTCTTGGGAAATGCAACATTTGGGCGTGAAAGGCAGGAGTTCCTGTCTTCACCTAGGTCTGTGGGTACAGGCCTAGGGATGGAGCCCTCGCCAGGGACCCACTCTTCTCCTCCGAGCACTTCCCTATCTCCCTTCCATATCAGGAGTGAGGTAATAGAAAACCAGTCACTGTCTTCAGAAATACGTAACCCCAAACACTGAAAACATCAAACAATTCAGAAACAGGAAGCTACTTAGAGCCTTCAATAAGTGAAGCAGAGAGCCTAATTAAAGAGGCTACAGAGGTCTAACAACCTGGACAACAGCACTGGCAATGGAAACAAAATTGTCTCTGGGGAAATCATAACTACTTCACAGTAACAATCCTAAAGGAGTTATCAATAAACCACAGATCCTCTGAAGGCATCAACACATACACAAATAAGATGTCTACACTCTAAGGAGCAGAAGGGAATGTAAACTGTCTCCTTCTGGCCTGTGCAGTCTCCCTGCGGTATTGTTAAAGAGACATCCCGAGCATCATTCCAAGCATGGCTGTGCAGCATTTGGTGAAGTCATCATTTACTAAATAAATAAAATGTGACTTTACATATATCTATATATACATATCCCTGTCTGTTTATATATTAACATTTCAAAAAACAATCAAAACATGTACCTTCATTTTAGTTTAAAGAATGTTCACCATTAGTTACCTGCTTAATGAATTCATTTAGTATTATATGCAATAGTTTAAATATAGTGTACATGCTATTTTAGATACTACCTAGTTTTATTTCAATAAGTTGAAAAATAAGGCTTCACATTCTTTAAAAAACACCATTTCAATGTTTGTGGCTTATAGCAAGTAAAGGGGTAAGTATATGGGAAAGAAACACATTTAAGCAAAATGAATACTTTTAGTTCACTTGATAGCTTGCTTGGGTTGTGCTTCTTGTAAGAGCCAGGACCCACAGCTTTAGACACAAGGCACATTCAACACCACATAAGCATGAGGTAAGATGAGTATCAAGATAAACTCATAGGAGAGCCACTTGAATACAGTCCATTTCTGACTACTAATTGTACCTCTCCCAGAATTTTGTTAACTAAAGTCATGGTTAATGTTTGGCCATTTCAGTGTTTTGTTAATGTGTGCTTCCATTAACAATGAGTCCCATACAAAGCCACAAGGAAGCACACCAGCAAAAACATTGCTGAAAGGTAAAACCAGAGCGCTACAGATTTGTCTAGCCAAACAGCTAACTTAGTGAGGTGCAGTCACCAGCATCAAAGGAGCAGTAGTGGCAGCAGGGTCTCAACTCTACAGAAACCTGAGTGGGTCAGAACGTTCATCTTCATCTAGCCAAGGTGAAAGCATCCAGAAGCCAAAGGCAGACAGATGTGAAAGCAAGCTGGCAGCAAAGGGCCGAGCTCTCAATTTCAGTCTGGTAGAGCAAAATGATTTTCTCCTTCAGCAATGTCAGAAGAACCATCTCTTACTTCAAGACATCCTTACACATCTGCTGTGTGCAAAACCTGCACACAGGACATGGTTCTGAACTGCTGCTTCAAAACGAAGTAAATGAAAATTTCAGTGGCTCCAGCAGTTGGGACTGCTAGGCATGAAACAATGAGAGTATGAAATAAAATAAATCCTAATGTGCTTTACAATAATATAATAAACCAATAAAAATACCTATTCAGACTTAGTATTTGTTCAACATTATGCTAGGTACCAAAGAATTTTGCCTGCTGGATGGGCAGGTTGAGGCCAAATCATTAAGGGCTTTAAAAACCAGGGAAGACACTTTACCCTTAATGAACTGGGTAAAGCAAAGTCACAGCAGGTTCTTCAATACCATTTTGGAGAGAATATCCCTGTTTTGCATTAGAGGAAACCAAGGCCCAGAGACTTTAAGTAATTAACCTTAACCTAAGGTCATTCAGCTACTAACTGACAAAGACTGGACTCAAATCTCTCCCATTACAAAGGCCTTTCCATTTGCTATGGCATGGCCAAATGTTGTTCGGGTGAGTGAAGCTTCATTTGGGCTAATGTTTCTGGATGAAGAACCTGGTAAGTGGACACTGGTAAGAGATAGATATGGGTCATCCACATGGATATCAAAGTCACAAGGGTGGGAGCAGATAATATGGACAGTCATGAGGCATGTGCTCAGGTTGAGAGTGAGGAGTAGTAGCACTGGAGATGGAGGAAAATTTCCATGCCTCATAGCTCCCTTAAGGAGTAAAAGAAAGCGAGAATTTAACGAGAGTGAAAGAACAGCTGCAGGCACATTACTCTCTGGGAAGATGAAAAGTAGGTCAAGGATTAAACATCACTTCCTCTCAACCAGCTTCCATGGGGAGAGCAGAAGGATCTGGCCTGAGGCAAAGGCAGGCTGAACTAGAGCTGGCACTAGATATTGGCCAGGAGTGTTTAGTGAGGTAACTGGTAGTAAGTTTAGACTAGCAATCAGTTCCATTTAATGAATATGGCAAAATTCTACTAAGATACACAAAAATGATAAAAAAAAAATTAATGCCTTCTCTCACAAAACTACCAGCCAAATTGGGGGTGGGGGAGTATCCAACAATAAATGATTAAAATACGAGGTATTTATTATGAGGTAAACTGTTACAGATGAGCTCAAGTGAGGGTGGCTTAGAAATGGGCCCAATATAAAAATTTCCTATGGGCAACCCTCCCTCTCCCTCACATGTATGCAGATAGCACACCAGCTTTCAAGCTCCCTTTTACTGGTGAGAAAGTGGGGAGGAGGGAGGACAAGTATTTAGGACAAGTTTCTCAAAAACGAACAGCTTCAGTGCTGCAGGTCAGTTGTTCTTACACACGAGTGGTAAGAATAAGGGGAAAGCATTACATTTTTTTTATAAATTGTAATTTATTCAATATAAAGGTTTGTCTTTCATTCTCATAAAATTCCTGGCTGGGCGCAGTGGGTCATTCCTGTAATCCTAGCACTTTAGGAGGCCGAGGTGGGCAGATCATCTGAGGTCAGGAGTTCAAGACCAGACTGACCAACATGGCGAAATCCCACCTCTACAAAAAACACAAAAACTAGCTGGGCGTGGTGGTGCATGCCTGTAATCCCAGCTCCTCGGGAGACTGAGGCAGGGGAACTGCTTGAACTCAGGAGGCAGAGGCTGCAGTGAGCCGAGATCGTGCCATTGCACCCAGCCTGGATGACACAGCGAGATTCCATCTCAAAAAATAATAATAAGAAGAATAAACTTCTTCATATTTTGTGATTAAAAAGTATCCTCCCTTTTATAAAATGCTGACAGTAAACAATGACTTTTTTTCAATGTCCTTGCAAAACAAAATTAGTAGCCCTATGTCTGCCCTCTGCATTGAAATCCAGAATTTAAGTAACAGCTTCTATAGCCCCAAATGGTATCTGCCAAAGAGCCTTCGCAGGGAAAGGTCCTGAGGTTTAACTAGCCCAGTACCTCTCAACTGTCCTCAGGCTCCCAGCCTCTTAAGAAAGACTAGCTAAGGTCAGTCAGGCCAATATGGTGAAACCCTGTCTCCACTAAAAATACAAAAAATTAGCCGGGCGTGGTGGCGGGCGCCTGTAGTCCCAGCTACTCAGGAGGCTGAGGCAGGAGAATGGCGTGAACCTGGGAGGCAGAGCTTGCGGTGGACCGAGATTGCGCCATTGCACTCCAGCCTGGGCAAGAGCGAGACTCTGTCTCAAAACAAAAACAAAACAAAACAAAAAAAAGACTAGCTAAGGTCATTGCTACCATTTTACAGCCTACTGGCACCTCTGTCACTCAGACTCATTCCTGAGGAGCACACGCTGGGAACCATTTCCATAAGCACAAATGGTTCACAAAGAGGCAGAGCACAACAGCTCTTGGAGCTGCCCACAGACAGCTTCCAAACCACAAGCAAGTCCTATCTCACCAGGCTGACACCACACCAATGAGACAAATCCTTCACAAGTGGCAGGAGAAGTGAAACTTCTGTGTGTCAAACTATTTCCTAAATAAATTCAGTGTAACGTGACTTGTCAGGCGTACATCTCCAGTCTGATAGGCAATCCAAAAGTGCACGTTTTAGAAAATAACATCTTAAAGTACTGAATGTGTTCTTTACAAAGACTTCTCAGTTGTCTTGATATTCCTTGCTCCCTCAACTTCTGTTCTCCCCACATGAAAATTTCTATTTCCACTCCTCTCTTCTCCTTTCATTTCACAAAAATGTGTGCTCCTTTCTAAGATAAGCATGTGGTCTTTACCTAATTCCTCTTTTACTTTATCAGTGAATAGAACACTTGGCTACAAAAAGTTCAAACTTTCCCAAGCAGAAAGAAAGAAAAAAAAAACCCCACCAGACTCTAAAACACACTCCTAAACACCTCTACCCCTCCAGGCTGCTGGGCCAGCTTTCCCCTGCCCTTCAGTGCCAATTTCCTGATGCTTCTAAATACACACAAACCCCTCTACATGCGATTCAGTCCTACTTTACCTCAACATTTCACAGTAAACTAGTCTCCAAAGGTCACCAAAGACCTGCCAAGCTCAAATAAATGGTATTTCTCATTCTCCCTCTCTCTCTCTTTTTTTTTTTTTAAGAGAGAGTCTAGCTCTGTCACCCAGGCTGGAGTGCAGTGTTGTGATCATAGCGCACTGCAACCTCAAAATCCAGGACTTAAGTGATCCTCCTGCCTCAGCCTGCCAAAGTGCTAGGATTATAGAGGTGAGCGGCTGCACTCAACTCCATTTTTTTCATCAGCCTTTTTGTCAAGGACTGATGAGCCCGACCTTCTGGAAACATTCTTGATAATCGCGACATTAATTTTCTGATTCCCCTCTAACCTCTGAACTCTCCTCTCACTTTTCTAAAGCCCTTTCTTTTCCTGCTAATCTGTCAGGGCCCAGAAACAAATCCAACAGGAGTTCCCATTGGAGTGGTATGAAAAGAGAGATGCATTTCAGGGAAAGGTTTAGATACGTGAGGTCCAGAGTGGCTTTACTAAGGACTGTTTCATCAATGGCTGATGAAAGGGAGAAAGCAAAGTCACAATCCAATGCGAATTTAGAAGAAAATCTTAGCTTGTTGATTTAACAGTTGTTGGTCCTTGGCAATGTACTAGGAAAATAATGCCTTACTACAAAGCAATGACTTCCAAACCATGCTCCAGACAGGGAGAGATGCATAATGTTTTAAACGTCTGTCTTCCCTGAAATCTGTCTTGAGAAAGGGTTAACACTGCTTTTTAAAGCTTTAAAAGTACACTTAACATTATAAGAAATCATGGCTGGGCTCACGCCTGTAATCCCAGCACTCCGGGAGGCCAAGGTGGGTGGATCACAAGGTCAGGAGTTTGAGACCAGTCTGGCCAATATGGTGAAACTCCGTCTCTACTAAAAATACAAAAAAAATTAGCGAGGCCTGGTGGTACTCACCTGTAATCCCAGCTACTTGGGAGGCTGAGGCAGGAGAATTGCTTGAACCCAAGAGGTGGAGGTTGCAGTGAGCCGAGATCGCGCCACTGCACTCCAGCCTGGGCTACAGAGTGAGACTCTGTCTCAAAGAAAAGAAAAGAAAAGAAAAGAAAAGAAAAGAAAAGAAAAGAAAAGAAAAGAAAAACCACAAAGGGAACTTAAAAAATCTGAACAGCATGCAAATTCCAGTTCAGTCCTCAGTTTCCTCATCTGGAAAATACAGCTAATGCTATCCTACATACCACACCTCACTGAACTGAACCTTGAAGGAAATAAGCTATGTAAGTGCCTTTAAGCCCTAAAGCACTATTTCTTTATTTTTATTTTTTATTTTTATTTTTTTGAGACTGAGTCTTTCTCTGTCGCCCCAGGCTGGATTGCAGTGGCGCCATCTCGGCTCACTGCAAGCTCTGCCTCCTGGGTTCACGCCATTCTCCTGCCTCAGCCTCCGGAGTAGCTGGGACTACAGGCGCCCAACCACCACGCCCGGCTAATTTTTTTGTATTTTTAGTAGAGATGGGGTTTCACCGTGTTAGCCAGGATGGTCTCGATCTCCTGACCTCGTGATCCGCCCGCCTCAGCCTCCCAAAGTGCTGGGATTACAGGCGTGAGCCAGCGCGCCCGGTCTAAAGCACCATTTCTATGCATACAATTATTTTTAAGGAACAAGTACTAACTCTTCCAAAGAAATAATGACTGCTTAACTACATATTAATAACAGCTGTCACAAAAATCTAAAGCTATATTTTTGCTTTCCAGTAATCAACAGTTTTTTCACTTTAAAGGTTAAAATTAGCATAGTAAAATCCCATATAACTAATGAAGGTATTATAATGAAATGAAACAATATGAACATTAACATATCAAGATGCACTAATTTAATAAAATTGAAAAATTAGAACATAAATTAGTAAGAATAGTGGAAGTGTTTACTGGAGAAGGCTGCGTACTTGTGTCCCCTTAGTTAACCAACGAAGAAGGAAGAAGACACTTTTGAGATCTACCTATTTAAACCCAAAGATGGCTTTTAGTATGTTTTAATTTCACCACTACATAATGAACTCTACATTTTTGGATTAAACACATCCCTGAAACGAGTTGAATCTGTAAGCTGAAAAGTATTTCTTATTTTAATTCAAAGATACTGTCTCTTTGAAATCTGAAAATAATCACAGCTCTAAAGTAATAAAAAATTACACTTGAGAATCCTAACCTATCAGTGGACAATCTGCCTTCACAATCTAACTTTTGAAGCCTCTATATGCACTGAATTCTCCTACAAAATACCAACAAGTTGGTCAAGTGAATAATTAATCTATATATTCATTAAAAGCAGACATTTAAAGATATGCTTCTCAGTGAATTCTCATGTAACCTTAGGACTTAAATTCAGTCTTCCACAAAGCAGCATCATAATCCTAGGTACTTAACAGAATTTTGTAACTTTTGTAAAAGCCACAAGGAGCTGCTGCTTCCAATAGCACAAACAAAAGTTATTGTCCTCTTACTGTCTATTAATAAGACAGAGCCTAATGTATTTGTAACTCCTACATATTAAAAATTCATTCAAGAAGACTAATAGCTTCCTAGTTAGGGCTTTTTCTGTTACAAGTATAGATACCTAACTCAAAAGAGCCTGGGCCAAAAGATAAACTGATTTGCCCACATAATCAAAAAGGCCATGAGAGGGGCTTCAGGCCAAGGATGGACCCAAAGGGATAGACAGCGTCATTAACAGTTTCTCACTAACCCCTCAATTTTGGGTTGACTTCATTTTGAGACTGGCTTTCCACATAGGATAGCTTGGAAAAGATAATGTACCTCAGGAAAAGAGGTAAGCTTTAAAAACATCCTTCCTCAATACTTTGGTATATCTCTCATCAGTTCAGATTAGGTCAAATACCCTCTCTGAACCAATCACTGTGAGTAGAAGGACAAGCATTTTTTTTTTTTTTTTTTTTTTTTGAGATTGAGTTTCTCTCTGTTGCCCAGGTGTGATTTTGGCTCACTGCAACCTCTGCCTCTCCGGTTCAAGTGATTTTCCTGCCTCCGCCTCCGGAGTAGCTAGGACTTATAGGCATGTGCTACCACACCCGGCTAATTTTTCTATTTTTAGTAGACACGGGGTTTCGCCATGTTGGCCAGACTAGACTCAAACTCATGACCTCAGGTGATCCACCCACCTTGGCCTCCCGAAGTGCTGAGATTACAGGCATGAGTCACCATGCCTGGCCAAGATCAAGCATTCTGATGGGCTGGGCTTGGGTCATGTGTCACCACTGGAGGGTAGAAGAAGACCCACTTGAACCACGTGGATGAAATGAATTATTATAAAATGAGGAGTGTTGGTACCCCAGGGGGATGTTAGGTGAACAAATAACATATGACCACCACAGATGGTCACTGGGTGGTATCCCTGAAAAACCACCACGAGGAATTTTTGAGTACTGGCAGACTACCAAATGCAAAACCTGTATAAGGCAAGACTATAGGTGTACATGGAGTTATTTTCACCAATTCACTCACCACCAAGAAACAGGTTAAGATGGACAAGTGCCTCCTCTCCCCTCCAACTCTCCTATATGCATTTAAAGATTGAATTGTGAACAGAAATGAAGAGACCTAAATTTAACAACCAAAACCAAAAAACTTCTAAAAAAAAAGTTAAAAAACCACAGAAGAAAAATCTTTGTAATCTTTGGGTAGGGAGATTTCTGAGGAGAAAAAAGCATGAATCACACAAGAAAAAACTGATAACTGGGCTTCATCAAAATTAAAATCCTTGGCTCTTAAACAGACACTAATGATAAACCCACAGCCAACATCATACTTAATGGTGATGACAAAATGCTTTCCGACAACTAAGATGAGGAACAAGACAAACATGTCCACCCTCACTACTACCTATTTTATTTTTATTTTATTTTTTCAGAGCAAAAGAACTTGATACTCTTACTACTTCTATTCAATATTTTACTGGAAGTTGTAGCCAGGTGAATTACAGCAAGAAAAAGAAATAAGGCAGCCGGGCGTGGTGGCTCACGCCTATAATCCCAGCACTTTGGGAGGCCAAGGTGGGCAGATCACCTGAGGCTGGGAGTTCGAGACCACCCTGACCAACATGGAGAAACCCCATTTCTACTAAAAAAACAAACAAAATTAGCCAGGGTGGTTCCGCATGCCTGTAATCCCAGCTACTCGGGAGGCTGAGGCAGGAGAATCACTTGAACCCAGGAGGCGGAGGTTGTGGTGAGCCGAGATCATGCCATTGCACTGGTAACAAGAGCGAAACTCCATCTCAAAAAAACAAAACAAAACAAAAAATGAAATAAGATTGGGCATGGTGGCTCATGCCTGATAATCCTAGCACTCTGGGAGGCCAAGGTGGGAGGATCACTTGAACCCAGGAGTTCCTGACCAGCCTGGGCAACATGGTGAGACCCCTGCTCTACAAAAATACAAAAAACCAGCTGGGTGTGCTGGGTGCAGTGGCATGTGCCTGTAAGTCCCAGCTACTGGGGAGGCTGAAGTGGGAGGACTGCTCAAGCCCAGAAGGTCATGTCTGCACTGAGCCGAGACTGCACCACTGCACTCCAGCCTGGATGACAAAGTGAGACCCTGTCTCAAAAAAAGAGAAAAGAGAAATAAAAAGTATTCAGATTGGAAAAGAAGTAACATGATCTGTATTTGCAGATGACATAATCTTGTAGAGAGAAAACTCAAATCCACTAAAAAGCCCTTAGGACCAATAAACAAGCTGAACAAAGCTGTAGGATACAAAATTAATATACAAAAACCAACCATCTCTATATACTACCAGTGAGTAATCAGAAAATGTAATTTTTAAAAACTCAGTTTACAATAGTATCTGAGTAAAATATACAGGTATAAATGTAACAAAAGAAGTGTAAAATATGTATATTGCAAACTAAAAACCATCAAAATAAATTAAGGGAAATATAAATAACTGAAAAGACATTTAATGTTCATGAATCATGTGTTAGTCCATTTTGTGTTGCTATAAAGGAGTATCTGAGGCTAGGTAATTTGTAAAGAAAAAAGGTTTATTTAGCTCATGGTTCTCCAGGTTGCACAAGAAGCATAGTGTCAGCATCTGCTTTTGGTGAGGCCTCAGGAAGCTTCCACTCATGGCAGAAGATGAAGGGAGAGCAAGCATGTGACATGACAGGAGGGAAGCATGAGAGAGCAGGGAGGTCCCAGACATTGTTTAAACAATGAGATCTTGCATGAACAAAGCAAGTGAAAACTCATTACTGTTAGAGCAGCACCAAGCCATATATGAAGGGTCTGTCCCTTTGACCCAAACACCTCCTACCAGGCCACACCTCCAAAAGGTGGGGATCACATTTCAACACAGGATTTGGAGGGGACCAACAACCAAACTGTACAGATCTGAATTTTAATTATTTTTATTTTTTTAGAGACAGGGTCTCCGTCACCCAGGCTGAAGTGCAGTGGTGCAATCACTGCAGCCTCGAACTCCTGGGATCAACTCATCTTCTCATCTCAGCCTCTTGACTGGCTAGCAGTACAGATGTGTACCACCATGGCTGGCTTATTTTAGTTTTTATAGAGAAGAGGGTCTCATTTTGTTAATCAAGCTCATCTCAAACTCCTGGCCTCAACCGATCTTTCCACCTTGGCCTCTCAAAAGTACTGGGAATATAATAGGCATGAGTCACTGTACCCAGCCTAAAATTAATATGGGAATATTTCTCAAACTGGTATACAGGTTCAACATAAACCCTGTAAAAACCCCAGCTGGATAGTTTATTTAAAAAAAAAAAAAGAAAGAAAGAAATTGACAAGCAGATCCTAAAATTCATACAGAAATGCAAGAAACAGAATAGTCAAACAATCTTTAAAAAGAATGAAGCTAGAGGACTTCCTTCTCAATTTCAAAACTTACTATGAAGCCACAGAAATTAAGACACTGTAGTACCAGCTAAAGGATAGATACAAAGATCAATGGAAACTAATTAAGAGCCCAGAAATAAACTCTTACATTTACAGGTCAATTGATTTTTGATAAGAATGCCAAATGAGCTCAATGGAGATAGAATAGTTTTTTTACCAAATGGTGTTGGGAACAAAAGAATAGCCACAAGCAAAAAAATGAAACGGAACCCTTCCTCACACCACATACAAAAATTAACTCAAAATGGATTACTGATCCAAATCGAAAAACTAAAAGTATAAAACTCTTAGAAGAAAATATAGGAATAGGCTGGGCATGGTGGCTCATGCCTGTAATCCCAGCACTTTGGCAGGCTGAGGCAGGTAAACTGCTTGGGTCCAGGAATTCAAGACCAATCTGGGCAACATGGCAAAATCCTGTCTCAAAAAAAAAAAAAAAAAATTCACTGGGTGTGGTGGCGCACATCTGTAGTCCCCGCTACTGGAGAGATTGAGGTGGGAGGACTGCTTGAGCCTGAGGCTGCAGTGAGCCATGATCATGCCACAGCTCCTGCCTGGGTGACAGAAAGAGACCCTATCTCCAAAAAAAAAAAACAAAAAAACAAAACCAAAAAAACACGCAAACCAAAAAACAATCAGGTGTGCCGGATACAGTGGGGCATGCCTGTAGTCCCAGCTACTTGGTCGAGGCTGCAGTGAGCTAGGATTTCACCACTGCTCCGGTGACTGAATAAGACCCTGGCTGAAAAAAAAAAAAAAAAAGAGGAGTAGATAATGGTTTCTTAAATACAATTCCAAAAGCACATGCAACAGAAGAAAAAATAGGTAAACTGGACTTCACTGAAACCACAAACTTTTATACTGCAAGCAATACCATCAAGAAAATAAAAAGACAACCCACAGACTGGGTAGACAACACTTGTAAATCATATATCTAATAAAGGACTTTTATCTGGAATAAAAATAATTTTTAATGGCCAGGCACAGTGGCTCACATGTGTAATCCCAGCGCTTTGGGAGGCTGAGGCAGGTGAATCACTTGAGGCCAGGAGTTCAATACCAGCCTGGGCAATATAGTGAAATCTTGTCTTAAGAGATTGATAGATTAGATAGATAAATAAGAACTTTTAAAATTCAGCCATCAAAAGACAGCCTGAATGTTATTAATAAAACAGTCAAAGGATCTAAAATAGACATTTTTCCAATGAGAATATGCCAATTTTGCTCCAATGAAGATACCCAATAATCACATGAAAAGATGCTCAACATCATTTGCTATCAGAAAAATACAAATGTCATTTTTTAAAAATGACAATCAAAGACACACCATTGTGGAAGACAGTGTGAAAATTCCTCAAGGATCTAGAGCCAGAAATACCATTTGACCCAGCAATCCCATTACTGGGTATATACCCAAAGGATTATAAATAATTCTACTATAAAGACATTGCACACATATGTTTATTGCAGCACTATTTACAATACCAAAGACTTGGAATCAACCCAAATTCCCATCAATGATAGACTGGATAAAGAAAACATAGCACGTATACTCCATGGAATACTATGCAGCCATAAAAAGAACCAGTTCATGTTCTTTGCAGGAACATGTATAAAGCTGGAAACCATCATCCTCTGCAAACTAACACAGGAACAGAAAACCAAACACCACATGTTCTCACTAATAAGTGGGAGATGAGCAATGAGAACACATGGACACAGAGAGGGGAACATCACACACCTGTCAGGGCCTGTCAGGGGGTGAGGGGTAAGGGGAGGGTGAGCATTAGGACAAACACCTAAGGTATGTGGGGCTTAAAACCTAGTTGACAGGTTCATAGGTGCCAGCAAACCACCATGGCACATGTATACCTATGCAACAAACCTGCACGTTCTGCACATGGATCCCAGAACTTAAAGTAAAAATTTTTAAAAAATAAAAAAAAAATTTTAAAAAGAAAGAAAATCAAAGACACAATGGAACAACACTTCACACTCACTAGGCTAACTACAATAAGAAACATGGATAATAGCAAGATGGGAACTGGCTAGATGGGAATGCAAAATAATGCACTTAGGAAAACAGGTTTGCAGCTCCTCAAAATGTTAAACACAATCATTATTATTTGACCCAGCAAAACCACTCTCAGGTTCCTAAAAAAAATAAAATAAAATATAGCCATGAAAAAACTTGCACACGAATGTTCATGACAACATTATTTTAACAGCTGAAGGTGGAAACAACCAAATGTCCACCATTTGGATAAACAAAATGTGGTATATCCCTACAATTAAATATGTATTATTCAGCCATAAAAAGAAATTAAGTACCGATACATGACACAACATAGATGAACCTTGAGAACACCGTACTAAGTGAAAGAAGTCATTCACTAAAGACCACATGAACTCATGGTCTTCACTGCTTATTAGGCCCCTTGGCTTTACCAACACCTCTCCCTCTTCGGTTCCAGTTAGGACTTTCTTGCTGATGCTATCCCCTTCTCTTCCTTTCTTAGATGTCCTCCCTTTTGGCCTTCTGTTTAAATTCTTTCCTAACCTCTCATATTCTTCTATGAAGTTTTCCCCAACCAAACCACTTGATTTCTCCCATATCTGAACTGTCAAGGTACTTACTGATTGTATCACATTATGTGGGCATTTAAATATATTGTCTCATTTTTTTCTAAAGTTGTGATTATCTTCCTCCAAGCTGTTTAAGCATAAGGTGTATTTGGGCAAGAGAATGCTATGGAAACTAACATTTACTAAGTACCTGCTTCCTGTTTAAAGTTTTTTTTGTTTTTGTTTTTTTTTGAGACAGAGTCTCACTCTGCTACCCAGGCTGGAGTGTAGGGGCACGATCTCAGCTCACTGCAACCTCCATCTTCCGAGTTCAGGTGATTCTCCTGCCTCAGCCTCCCAAGAAGGTGGGATTACGGGCACATGGCCACCACACCCGGCTAATTTTTGTATTTTTAGTAGAGACAAGGTTTCATCATGTTGACCAGGCTGGTCTCATACTCCTGACCTCAAGCGATCCATCCACCTTGGCCTCCCAAAGTGCTGGGATTACAGGCATCAGCTATCACCCCCAGCCTAGATATTTAATATATGTTTTTCCTTAAAGCAAGTTACTTTAAACGCTGAGTCTTTCTTCATTTGTAAATAAGGAAATTACTGCACAAGTTTATTGTGAAAACAGTGGGGAAAGTCCAAGATACCTAAAGTTAAAAAACCAAGGTACAGAGCTTGTGTTTATTTTAAAAAGGAGGTAGGGGAAAGGGGTGTGTGTGTGCACACATGCGCATGGGTGCATGCGTGTACTATTATAGATTAAGTATACCTAAAGTAACTCACACAGGATGCACAAGAAACTGATAACAGCTATTGCCTTTGGGGCTGGAAATGGGAAAGCTTACTTTTTCTATATACCCTTTTCTACTGTTTGAGTTGTCTACCATGTGCATTATTTCCAAACAACAATTTTAAGGCCGGGCGCGGTGGCTCACGCCTGTAACCCCAGCACTTTGGGGCCGAGGCAGGCGGACCACGAGGTCAGGAGATCGAGACCATCCTGGCTAACACGGTGAAACCCCGTCTCTACTAAAAAACAGAAAAAATTAGCCAGGTATGGTGGCGGGCGCCTGAAGTCCCAGCTACTTGGGAAGCTGAGGCAGGAGAATGATGTGAACCCAGAAGGCAGAGCTTGCAGTGAGCCGAGATCTCACCACTGCACTCCAGCCTGGGGGACAGAGTGAGACTCCATCTCAAAAAAAATAAAATAAAATAAAAAACTTAAAAGGTACATGTACACACACAGATATGAAATATATTTTAAAATATTAATACCACAGGGTATTTCTACCTTTAAGGGTGTAAAAATAAGCTTCATTTCAGTCATAGTTTTCATACTTATGTTTATCACCTTTTTTCTTTGAAAATGCTCATTTCACTACGTTCTACTGATGTCATGACATTAATGGATGTCTTCTTTTCATCTAGGAAGTTAAAAGACTGATCTACCCTTTATATTAAAAGTACTATATGTGACTGGTGTATAAGATCACTACAAGTCCTGGTTTGCCCAAGACAATCTTGGTTTATGCCTACTGCCCTGATGTAATTATATTATACTAATTATATTAGTAATTATGTAATTGCCCTACTGATGAACCAAAGGGAAAAGAAGTCTATTCTTATAACATCAATCAAAGACCATTCCATCAAATTTAGGGATAAAGTATATTCTTTTGTACAATGAATTCCTCTTTTGTGAGTTTCAAGAATTAGCTTATTATCTCCTTAAAACGTGTAATAACATAATTAACATATTGACCTCGCACAGCCTACCTGGCCCCTGCTCTTAGAATATTTCAAGATAGCAGCTAGTTATTCATCTTGATAAATCGATTTAAAAAGGAAAAAAAAGTAGCTAAACACCTAGCTATTGTTACCATAGGCAGTAAAAAAAAGACTGTTTCTCTATGTCCCATCTTTAACAGTTCCATCTCAAATGGTATACTCCAAGACTTATTAAATACAGCTTAAACATTCCATTTTCCATCTCTATTACCCATTTTTTTTTTTTTTTTTTTTAATGAGATGGAGTCTCCCTCTGTCGCCCAGGCTGGAGTGCAGTGGCACGATCTCAGCTCACTGCAGCCTCTGCCCCCTGGGTTCAAGTGATTGTCAGGCCTCAGCCTCCAGAGTAGCTGGGACCATAGGCATGCGCCACCATGCCCAGATAAATTTTGTGTTTTTAGTAGAGACGGGGTTTCACCATGTTGACCAGCTGGTTTCAAACTCCAGACCTCAGGTGATCTGCCCGCCTCGGCCTCCCAAAGTGCTGGGATTACAGGTGCAAGCCACCGCACCAGGCCCCATTTTTTTTTTTTTTTTAAGAGACTGTGGCCTTGCTATGTTGCCCGGGCCGAACTCAAACTCCTAGCCTCAAGCAATTCTCTCACCTCAAGCCTCCCAAGTAGCTAGGACTACAGGAATGGGCCACTGCATCTAGCTCCATTACCCACTCTTGAATAGGCTTAAAAGCAATTTAAAAAACCAAATGTTTCAACATTAGATTTACCTTAGACATTTAATTATCCCTTCCTGACCATTAAGAACTATGGTTTCTTTCTCTCACAGGTACTGAAAATTCATGTTACTGACATAAGAATTTTCCCCAAATAATACAGAGAATGACAGTTAACTATCAGAAAAACTAGGGCACTGGTTTGAAAACCTTAGTTGCCTAAGGAGCAAGAGTTGGCAAACTATGACTCACTTGGGCCAAATCAGGCCCTCAACCTGTTTCTGTTTGGTCTACTAGCTAAGAATGGTTTTTACATTTTTAAGTGATTTAAAAAATCTAAAGAAAACTAGTATTTTATGACACGTGAAAACTATTAAGAATACATTTTATATTGAATTATTAAATTGAAATCGTGTCTGTAATAAAGCTGTATTGGAACACAACCACGTTTTTTTCATTTATGAATTGTATATGGCTGCTTTTGTACTATGGGTAGAATTGAACGGTTCTAACAGAGATCAAATGGCCTATGACACCTAGAATATTTACCACTTGGACTTCTGCTAAATAACTTTGCCAGCCTCCATTCTAGAGAGGTTTTGTTTTAAAAAAAATTACACAGAGAGACAGAGAGAGAGAGAGAGAGAGAGAGAGAGAGAGAGAGAACCAAAACAGTGGGGAGATGGAAAAAAGAGGAATTTCCATTTTTAACAACTGCCTCAAGTAATTTTGATATAGACAATATATTCAGAAAACACTGATCTACACTCCACTCCTCTATACGCTTAGAAAAAGAATTGTCATGTGGCTTACAAATTTCATTGCTAAATAAAATGAGGGCAACTTGGTAAACAGAGGCTTTCTTTCTTCTATCAACACAGTATATATGTGCATAGCCAATTCAGTCTCCTCACTCCTGAAGAGTGTGCAATGCATTTTGCCACTCAGATCTTGAGGTAAAAAGAAGAAAATATCCTGTCCATAAAGAAGAAAATTTTAATTTCATATAAATTTTGCTTTAGTTTATTGTCAAAATTTGTAATTTTGAAGCTACACTTAGGAAATCCTTCCTGGCCTGTGGGTCACATTTTCTTTTTTCATTGTATAATTTTAAAATTTCACATGTAAGCCTTTAATCCACCTAGTCTACCTTTATATATGGTATTAAGTAGGAATCCAATTTTATTTGCCTCCTTGTGGTGAGTCAGTTTCCCTATACCATCTATGAACAAACCTATCGTGTCCTCAGTGTTTAGTGTCGCCATAAATTATATATTATATATTAAAATCCTACATATACACGTGTTCATCTCTGGGTGCTCCAAGTCAGCTTCATTGGTCTGTTTATCTTACCACAAGGCTACGGCAATAAATACAGTGTAGTATTATTGGAGCATGTCTTCACATCTGGTAGAGCAACAACCCACACATCACACCTAAAACTGACCTAGATGTTCACGAATATATTCTACATATATAAGTGTAGAGTATAATTGGCAAAAATTAGAAAATCAGAACGCACCTAGGAGGACACAGGAATCCTCATGCTCTGCTATTGGTGGGCATGGAGATGAGTACAGCCATTCTGGGGAACAATCTGGCACAACTTAAGTCAAATCAAATTTAAGTAAGCTTTATGATCCCCTTGCAGTTCTGCTTAATTCTTACAGAGGTCCAAAAAAGATTATAGACCAGAATGCTCACTGTTAGTGGGGATGGAGCTGGAAGCAATCTGGGCTTCTGCAAGATAAAATGAGTATACCCCTTGGAATACTATGTGGCTGTTCAAAGCAATGCATTAGATGCTTGCATAGCAACAGGGAGAAAGCTTAAAACATTGTGCTTAGAAAAACGTAAGAAAGAGAATTAGGCATCATTTATGTAAGTTAAAAATACAAACACACTAAATACATTTTACAAGAACACAAACAAGGTAGTGAAAGGCATCAGAATGGGTGCTTTTGGGGCAGAAGTAGAAAATAAGGATAAAATGGAATAAAATAAACAAGTAGGAAAGAGGAGATAAAGGAATCAACCTTTACTGGGGGAAAGGGGAGGGCTCACTAACACCAGGCTAGCTAGCTGTAGCCTGTGCCTTAGAGACTACTCACAAACCCCACCCACATGGCTCTGACACAAATTATTTTTACATACTCGAATTTTACATATAAGTTGCCTTCATCAAAGGAGCCCTAAGAGCATAAAAAATTACATAAGGTGAAAGAAATATCAAGAAGATACCTTAAGTCAGTACAACTGCAGGATAAAGATGGCAGTATCTGTAACTTGGGCAACCAGAAAAAAATACATTAAAGAGATAAAAATATAAAAACACAGGAACAGCATTTGGGTGAAAGAAGAATTAAGTTTTAAGTTTTGGACACAGTTTGTTGTTAAGTTCCACTGTCTGGCTGAAAATACTGACTCCAGAAGGCAGTCAAGAATAGCTAGAATACATCTGAGGGTCATTTGGATTGTCAATTGTCCAAATTGCCACACAGTGATTAAAGATGACGTGGGTATGGAAGATGCTGGTAAAGCTAATGATGTGGGATACTCTGGGGGAGTTGGAAGGGTGCTGGTTCAAAACAAAATAACCAATAGGAAGCAGGGGAGAAATGACTGTGGAAGGTGAGAGTGGAGTAGGTAAATTATTATAGATCTCATTTACTGAAAGTTGATGATGTGTTGTGTTCAAATACATAATTTTGTATTCAAATACAAAATACAAAATACATAATTTTGTGTTCAAATACCATTATATTCTAATAGCAGTAGGTACCAAAGACTTAAGACATTTATGCAGCAAACTCAGAATTGAGAAAATCTATATTATCATTATGTGAATGGTGTGCCACAGTTGTGCAACTCTATGGTCCTGACTCCTAAAACATTGTGCATAATGTCAACAAATATTTAACACATATTATATGCTAAGCAATATGTTAGGAACTGTATGTCCTGCAGTCAACAACTGGCATTAACCTCATAATTATACAAACTAAGTCCAGGTATTATGGTAACCTAATGGCCTTGCCTCTGTCCCTCTCACTACTCTCAACAAAACTTAGTCTGGGGGACAGATGGCTTCCCAAAGAAAGTCCATTTTAATCTGAAAAAAATTGTCCTTTAACTATGCTCCTGCTAAAAAAACAGCTTTAAACCAAATAATCACACTATATACTACTATAATATATATTTTATACGTAACTATAATATATATAGTATATATGCTATTATATTATATATAGCATGTATACATATTATATATAGCATATATACTATATAGTATACATGCTAATGCATATATATGCTAATGCACATATACTATATAGTATACATGCTATATGTATAATAGAATATATATAGCATGTATACTATATAGTATATATGTTACTATATAATAGTACACGGGATATTTTATGGTATAAAGTTATACCATAACTACCATAATCATGCTACTATAGGGTTCTTTACTTAAATAAAATAAGCCATTGCCCTCAGAGGTTACACTTAGATTATAGAGATACAGAAAATTTGATCTTTTGAACATCTATTCCAGAAGACTCAAAGTTATAATTGTTTATTCCATTTACTGTTGTACAATGAGAAATCTTTATTCCCTCACAAAGTATAAAATCTTATGTGTGACTTCAAGAACCAAAATTAAAATTTTAAAGAACCTAATAGCGCACTTGTAATTTGTGATAATGAGATTTTATGTCACAAAAAACGCTGTTCAGTGTTGACATAGAAGTATATACGAGACTCCAACTTATTTCCTCAAGCTATGAATTCAGCTTACATAACAAAAGGAGGCCCTGAAATATCTTGCCTTATTATCTCACTTAGGATGACAAAGTTTAGTGATATTTATAGCAAATGATAATAAAATAAAAAGGTATATTCTTCACAGAAAAACGAACAACAACAGGCTGGGCAATATGGCTCGACTCCGTCTCCACAAAAAATACAAAAATTAGCTGGGCGTGGTGGCACGTGCCTGTCGTCCTAGCTCCTCAGGAGGCAAGGTGGGAGGACTGCCTAAGCCCATGAGGTTGAGGCTGCAGTGAGTCATGACTGCACCACTGCATCCCAGCCTAGGCGACGAATTGAGACCCTGTAGCCAACCACACCACCACCACCACACACACACACACATACCCTCACTTAGTGGGTCATGAAATAGTTCAATCTTTCTTCTTACCTACTCCTAACATCTGAGATTCCACTGCCCATTGCAGTCAAACCAAAAGTTACACCACATTTACTTTCACCTAGTTACAAGAAAGGTTTTAAGGTAAATGCATTTTCTGATCCAGTGTAACAATCACTAAAATAATCAAAGTACTAAATCATGTACCTCAAGTTTTTTGTAAAAGATTATTCCATTTTGTCCTCTAACAGCAGTTAGCCACTCAACACCCACCTAAAATACCTTCATCTCTCTCCTAATAGAACTCTAAACCATCTACCCCCAAACATACGTCCACAAAACAAAAAGATCTAGGACAGTCATATAAAAACTGTGACTCTTAGCTGCATGTGACTTTTTCACTCAGCAACCCATAGGATTTCAAATTTCTGTGTCAGAATAATACAGAACAATACTGAATTCAAAGGTAATGTCATGTGGGATTGTTTTTGTTTTGGTTAATGGTGGCTACAAATGTGGCTCCAGAATCCTAGAACTGTGAATGGCATGATACATGAAAAAGTGTGAGAGATGAATGTATGGTATTTACATTTTCTCCCTATTAGATGGAAGGCATTTTATCTGCAAATCCAGCAGAATTCATGGAAAGTAGAAATGTAATCTCTAACAATGTGGCCATTGTAAGTCCAACTCTAACCAACACATACAATATAAATATTCTTGTGGTATGGCTTGACCTGTAAGCGTATTAGAATTAATATGTGCTCAAAGCACATCTAATCCTAAGTGAATAAGAGTAGAGAGAGAGAGAGAGAGAAAAAAACCAATCATCTATTCTTAAAAAAAAAAACGTTTAAGACAATTAAAAATTCTAATAACACAGTTCAGCTGATAATGGCCAGAAACAGTATCAGTCTCTAAATGTCAAGATGAATTTTAAATAAAATCTAACTCTTACCCATTTATAGCAGATAAAATTGAAACACAGCCATTTAAGATGAGCTTAATTTTTTTTCCTCACTCATTATGGAAAGAATCCAATAACTCTTTATATCTTTTCAATCTTTTCAAACAGTTCACCCGCATCTCTAGAAGTAAACAGTATCATTATAGATATATAAAAGCTGAAACAGCATGAAAGCATTGTTTTCTAACGACTAATCTTTATTTACAAAAAGTATCATGGGCCGTAAAGTCACTTCGGCTTCTAACCAAGATGGTGTAACAGGTACTAAATTTGCCCTACCACTTAAACAACAAAAAAACTGACAAAATACATAAAACAACAGTTTCCATACACTGGACATCAGCTAGTGCAAGGCAGTGATCTCTGAGAAAGGAAAAATAAACACACTGAGACCTACAATTGCCTGTGGTGCAGGAAGGAATAACCTAAGTGGTCAGAGTTCGCAAGTACCAGAGCTGCAGACAGAGAACTCCGGAGATCTGCAGAGGGTCCCCGTCAAGTATTTATCTAAGTACAAATTAGCACATGCATGAGAGGCCACTACGCAATGCCAGGGAAAAAATAACCCAGAGGAACAGAGAGAACACCCCCCAGAGCCCACACAGGGCTGAGAATGGTCTGCATTGCCAACTAGTCAGAAAGAAAAAAACCTGGTAACTTATGGGGCATCCAGCAGAATACTCCAGAATGGTGCTGCCTCAGTGGATGGTAAAAATTAGCCTTAATAGCTGTTCTGGTCATTCTCAAAAGCAGGCTTCAAAAGGATCAGACTAAGTTCCCACTTAACTGCACCTTAGGACAAAGCTCAAGAATATTTTTAAGAATACAAAATATCCAGCACTCAAAAGGCAAAATTCACCATGTCTGGTATCCAACAAAAAATTATCAGGCATGTACACGAGCTTGAAAATATAAGGTGAAAAACCAATCAATAGAAATTGATCCAGAAATGACCCAGATAATGAAGTTAGTGGACAAAAAGACAGTAAACCCTTATTATAACCATATCCATAAATTAAAAATGATAAATACCTGACCATGGTAAGTGGACTCACGGCAATTATAAAAAGATCCAAATCAAACTTCTAGATATGAAGAAACACAACATCTGAGATTAAACACACACTGAAATTAACAGCATATTAGACTATGCAAAGGAAAAATAATAAACTTGAAGTTGGCCATAAAAATTACTCAAAATGAAACACAGAAAACAAACTTTCTTTCCAAATATGATGAAACTATAAGCTCATAGATCCAAGAAGCTGAACGAACACCAAGCACAAGAAATATGAAAAATAAAAAAACTACATCAAAAGGTATATCATAATCTAACCGTGTAAAATCACTTATAAAAGTAATTCTTAAAAGTAGCCAGACAAGGGCTGGGTGCAGCGGCTCACGCCTGTAATCCCAGCACTTTGGGAGGCCGAGATGGGCGGATCACGAGGTCAGGGGTTGGAGACCAGCCTGACCAACATGCTGAAACCTCATCTCTACTAAAAATACAAAAATTAGCTGGGTGCAGTGGCTGGTGCCTGTAATCCCAGCTACTCAGGAGGCTGAGGCTGGAGAATTCCTTGAACCCGGGAGGCAAAGCCTCCAGCCTGGGCGACAGAGCGAGACTCCATCTAAAAACAAAACAAAACAAAAGTAGCCAGACAAAAAGATGACACATTATATGGAGAAACAAACTCAGGATTACAGAGTTCTCACTGGAAACAATGCAAGTCAGAAGACAGTTACACAGCATCTTTAAGTAAAAAACAAAACTGTCAGCCTAAAATCCTGTATCCAACAAGAACATTTCCAAAAAAAAAGACAAAGATTTTTTTCAGACATAATAAAACAAAGGATTTGTCACTAGCAGAACTGACTGCAAGAAATTTTAAAGGAAGTCTCAGGCAGAAGTAGATGACAGTGAGTGAATACCTGAAACCATACAAAGGAAAAAAGAACACCACAAATGATAATAAATGTGTGGGAAATACACAATTTTAAATTATTATTATTATTATTATTTTTTTTTTTTTTGAGACAGACTCTCGCTCTGTCACCAAGGCTGGAGTACAGTGGCGCGATCTTGGCTCACTGCAACCCCTGCCTCCTGGGTTCAAGTGATTCTCCTGCCTCAGTCTCCCAAGTAGCTGAGACTACAGGTGCGTGCCACCACGCCCGGCTAATTTTTTTGTATTTTTAGTAGACACGGGGTTTCACTGTGTTAGCCAGGATGGTCTCGATTTCCTGACCTCGTGATCCACCCGCCTCGGCCTCCCAAAGTGCTGGGATTACAGGCATGAGCCACCGTGCCCGGCTACATTATTTTTTATATCTCTTTAAAAGATGATGTTTAGGCCAGGCGCGGTGGCTCAAGCCTGTAATCCCAGCACTTTGGGAGGCCGAGACGGGCGGATCACGAGGTCAGGAGATCGAGACCATCCTG